>NW_028243657.1:0-268934 GCF_964263255.1 Lissotriton vulgaris
TCACAACCCAGTCTAACTTGTAAATAGGGGGCATGAAAAATGGGGCGTCCATCTTCTATTATATCAGTAATTGGCATCCCTAATTTCAGTTACAAATCATTGCTCCAATGCAGAAAGGAGTTGTTAAATTCGGCTGTCTCTAGTTGGCAGAGGTATACACTTCTGACAAATAGGGACTCACCTCCTCTAGTCAGGGCAAGGGGAATCACACACTTAGATAACCCCTGCTCACCCCCTTGGTAGCTTGGCAAAGCCGACAGGCTTATCTCAGAAGCAGTGCGTTAAGCATTTATGACCACATACAGTAATAAAGTGAATACACTACAAATGGACACAACACAGTAGTATTATAAAAATAAGGATGTTTATATAAGGCTTAGCACAAGACCAAATAACGACAAAAATATACCACAATCTTAATAAATACTCTTGGAAGGAAAAATAATAGTTCAAGCGTAGTTTCTTCTTAGCACAAAAGTCTTTAGTAACAAAAGCAACTCTTCTTCTTTAGATCACAGTTCTTGGCAACAAGGTAACCCACAGGGGAGTCACACGACGTTGAGGCAAATTTAATCCAAAGGTTCGGCGTCGACCGCGAGGAGCGCTACGTCGAGCCCGGAGTCACATGGACCCCCAACAACACAGTACCTTAGGAAAATGAAGCACATGATGATCAGCGGCGTCGAGCAATCCGGCGTCGCGTCTTCGGTGTCGAACAGGCCTCAGTAGTCGTCGATGTCAATGATAGTGTTGCAAGCGTGAGCAGCGCTCACGGCGTCAAGAGGGCTCGAAGTCGCTGCGATCAGCAGCGGTGCAGACACGAGGTCACTTGGAGCTGGAGCCGAACTCACTACTCACTGGCGTTGCTGCTGGCGTCGATCGGGCCCGGCGGCCGGCGTCGAGGAAGCGGGACACTGGAGCCGTTACTCACGATGTTGAGCTGGATTCGGTGGCATCCATCGGCGTCAAGATTGCTGGATTCTTTCAGAGAGGCTGGATTCTCAAGTTCCAGCAACAAGCACTTTTAGCAGATGAAGTCCTTTAGCCCTGTGACTTCAACAGGAGGCTGGCACTCTTCTAGCCCTTGGAGATTTCCTTAGCAAAGTTCGAGAGTACACACTCAGTTCCTCTATCCTGGTTCCTTGGCAAAAATAAAGAAGCAACTGCAGGATTCCCCCCAGCAAACAACACACTGGCAGAAGGGGTTGGCAAGTCCTTGGATCAGCAGGCTTCTTGTCCTTGGTTCCGGTTCCTTGTCAGAATTGATCTAAAGTCTTGGTTCAGGGGTCCTTCTCTTATACCCCTTTTTCGGCTTTGATCCCTTTGTCCATGCAGGGGAACTCCCCCTCATTCCGGGTCTGTGGTGGGTGTAGCCAGGTGGTGACACCTGGCCGATTCACAGTGCAGGGCTGGGCCCTCAGACGCCCAGCAGGAGGTGGAGCCAGTATTGTCACTGGCAGGAGCAGAGCTATCCGTCGCTCGGCAGGAGGTGGAGCCAGCATTGTATCGGGCAGGGCCAGCTATCAAGAGCTACTCTTCCCCTACTCTCAAGGCAAATGCACCACTCACCCCACACTGACTCATTCAGAACTCCGGAGCCACCCAGCCCCTGTCACACACACACCAAACCAGCAGAAACCAGAAATAGTTAGACAAGAAAATAGTCACTTTCTAAAAGTGCTATTTTCAAACCCAGAGTCCAAAAACCATCCACCAAAACAGATGCGTTATCAAACCCCGAGTTCAGGGATACCAAACTCGACATTGCACCATGCTCCCCGAGCCAGCTAGGATCGTACCATTAATAATCCCGGCAGCACATTCTAACTAATGGAGAGTCAAGTCAAGTCAAGTCATAAAATTTATATAGCGCACTACATACCCAGAGGGTTTCAAGGCGCTTGGGGAGGGGAGGGGGATTATTTGTCAAATATCCACGTTTTAAGTTGTTTTCTGAACGCTAGGTGATTCTGGGTGAGGCGAAGGTAAGCGGGGAGTGAGTTCCATGTTTTGGCAGCCAGGTATGAGAAGGATCTGCCTCCCATGGTGGTTTTGTTGATGCGAGGGACAGTGGCGAAAGCTTGGCTGGAAGAGCGAAGTTGGCGGGAGGGGGTGTAGAAGGACAGTCGAGAGTTGAGGCAATCTGGTCCGATGTCGTAGAGTGATTTGTGTGCGTGGGTAAGCAGTCGGAAAGTAATCCTCTTATTGACGGGTAGCCAGTGGAGGTCTTTAAGGTGGCCAGAGATGTGTTCGTTGCGTGGGATGTCTAATATGAGCCTGGCTGAGGCGTTTTGGATTCGTTGTAGTTTCTTCTGGAGTTTGGCGGTGGTACCTGCGTAGAGGGTGTTTCCGTAGTCCAGTCGGCTCGTGACCAGAGCATGGGTGACTGTTTTCCTTGTTTCGGTGGGGATCCAGCGAAAAGTTTTTCTGAGCATGCGAAGGATGTTGAAGCAGGAAGAGGATACGGCGCTGACTTGTCTGTTCATTGAAAGTGAAGAGTCCAGGATGACGCCAAGGTTCCGTGCGTGGTCTGTCGGGATGGGTGCTTTTCCGAGGGCTTCCGGCCACCAGGGGTCATCCCATGCAGAGGGGGATTTACCTAAGATGAGGACTTCTGTTTTGTCTGAGTTCAGTTTCAGACGGCTTTGTTTCATCCATTCGGCGACTTCTTTCATTCCTTCGTGTAGGTTAGTTTTGGCGGTGCTGGGGTCCTTGGTGAGAGAAAGGATCAGTTGAGTGTCATCCGCGTAAGAGATGATGTTGAGGTTGTGTTGGCGGGCGATGGTCGCGAGGGGGCTCATGTATACGTTGAAGAGGGTAGGGCTGAGTGAGGATCCTTGTGGTACGCCGCAGATGATTTCAGAGGCCTCGGACTTGAATGGTGGGAGGCGGACTCTCTGGGTTCTTCCGGATAGGAACGAGGTGTTCCATTCCAGTGCCTTTCCTTGGATTCCGATGTTTCTGAGGCGCTGTAAAAGGGTGCTGTGGCAGACTGTGTCGAAGGCTGCAGAGAGGTCAAGGAGGATGAGGGCGACTGTGTCTCCATTGTCCAGTAGAGTTCGAATGTCGTCTGTTGCTGCGATGAGGGCGGTCTCAGTGCTGTGTTTTGCTCGGAAGCCAGATTGTGATGAGTCAAGGGATTTGTTGGCTTCGAGGAAGGCGGCGAGCTGGTTGTTGACAGCTTTCTCGATGACTTTGGCCGGGAATGGAAGAAGTGAGATGGGGCGGTAGTTTTTGAGTTCGGTGGGGTCTGCTGTTGGTTTTTTCAGAAGGGCGGTGAGTTCGGCGTGTTTCCAGTCTTCTGGGAAGGTAGCGGAGTTGAAGGAGCAGTTGATGACGTCTCGGAGGTGCGGGGCTATGACGGAGTCTGCTTTGTTGAAGATGTGGTGAGGGCATGGGTCTGTGGGGGATCCAGAGTGGATGGAATTCATCAGGCGGATTGTGTCCTCAGTGGTGATTGGGTTCCAGGCGTTAAGGGTGTTAACGGGGGGAAGATAGTCAGCTGATGGTAGGGTGGGTTGGCTTCCGGGTTGGTTGTCAAAGCTGTTGTGGATGTCAGCAATCTTGTTGTGGAAAAAAGAGGCTAGGGAGTCGCAGAGGGTTTGAGAGGGGGTGATGTCGTTGGAGTTGGCTGAGGGGTTGGAAAATTCCTTGACGATGTTGAAAAGTTCCTTGCTGTTGTGGGCGTTGTTGTCGAGTCGATCCTTGAATGCTGTTTTTTTGGCTTTTCGGATCAGTTGGTGGTGAG
Organism: Lissotriton vulgaris; assembly: GCF_964263255.1. Lineage (NCBI taxonomy): Eukaryota > Metazoa > Chordata > Amphibia > Caudata > Salamandridae > Lissotriton > Lissotriton vulgaris. The sequence goes on from NW_028243657.1 coordinate 3,749, forward strand.
TACGGATGGCGTTTTTGAAGGCGTCCTTGTTGCTGGTGGATGAGTCTTTTTTCCAGGCCTTTTCAAGGGAGCGGCATAGTTTCTTGGATTTCTTGAGGTCCTCGTTGAACCATGAGGCCTTCTTGATTTTGTGTTGGTGTTTTTTCAGTGGTGCTAAGGTGTCTGCGGTGTTGGATAACCAAAGGGTGAGGTTGGAGGCGGCTTCGTTGGCGTTAGAAGAGAGGGCTGGGGAGGTTTGAAGGAGCGATGAGGAGATCTGTTCCGTGGTGATTTTGTTCCAGTTTCTTTGTAGAGTTGGTTGGAGGTGGATGATGGGTTTCGGCTTGTTGTAGGTGAAGTGGACGCAGCTGTGGTCAGTCCAGAGGAGCTCCGTAGTGTGGTTGAAAGAGACATGGTTGCTAGAGGTGAAGATGGGGTCGAGTGTGTGACCTGCGATGTGGGTGGGGGAAGTGACCAGTTGTTTAAGTCCGAGGTTGGCGAGGTTGTCTAAGAGGGTGGCGGTGTTGCGGTCGTTGATCTTCTCAAGGTGGAAGTTGAGGTCTCCCAGGAGGATGTAGTCTTTGGAGGGGAGCGCGTGTGGGGTGATGAAGTCCGTGATGTCTTCACTGAATTTTGCGCGGGGTCCTGGTGGTCTGTAGAGGAGGGTGCCTCTGAGTGTGGTCTTGGGGTCGATGTGGATCTGGAAGTGAAGGTGTTCGGAGTTGGCGAGGTTGGCGTCAGAGCTGGTTGAGATGCGGATTGATTTCTTGTGGACGATAGCGATTCCTCCTCCTGTTTGGTCGGTGCGGTCTTTGCGTGTAATCTTATAGTCGTCAGGGATAGCGATGGCGATGTCAGGGGCGGAGGAGGCGTTCATCCATGTTTCCGTTAGAAAGGCGACGTCTGTAGAGATGGTGTCTAGTAGGTTCCAAAGGTCAATGGCGTGCCTGTGGACCGAGCCGGTGTTGAGAAGGATGCATTCTAGGTGGTTGGGGTCGGGAATCTGTGGTGTGGTCGGAGCGGAGACGTTGACGGTGCCGCTGAATTTGCAGGAGAGGCAGGAGAACGGTCCATGGGTGCGACCTGGAGCGGCTTGGATGCAGTTGGGGGCGCGACCGGGGTTAAGGGCTAGGAGGGTGGTGGCATCGTAGGTAACGCGGGGGGGCTGGGCAGAGCGAGGGGCAGGGGGTCTGGCGCTGGGCGCGGTCCAGGCGCGGACGGGCGTAGACGGGCTTACCTTTGGCGCACCTTCGGCGCGGATTGGGCGCGTTCGCTGCGCGTGAACGCTGCGCGCGGGAACTACTGTCATATATGGATGGTGGAGGGGGAGGGGCGAGGGCGTCTCAGCTGGGAGGCGGGGCGGGCACACGAGGACGGCGAGCACAACAAATCAACAAAATGGAGGCGGAGGGGGGGAACAGAGCGGAGCACAACGCGCTAACCAAGTAAACAACAGCAGGAATCAATAACACAGCGCCAATGAGTCCTAGAGCAACTGGGCACAAGCAGGCAATATGAAAGTCAGCTTTGCAGGCAATAAGCGGAGCGCTGACGTCTGATGCGCTAAACACGAGTCAATACAGTGCAGTCACAAAGGTAAACAGCGACAATGATTTTAGCGCTAGCTGGGCACAGGCGGTCAAGCGAGCAGCAGCTTATGAGGCAATGCAGCGAGAGGCAGCTTGTGAAGCAAAGCAATAGAGCGCTACGATACCAGGTCTCAGCAGAGGCACTGGGAGCGACCACTCGGCTCGTTAGAGAGGAGCGAGTCACGGTGAGCGAGGGGTGAGGAGCGCTACTTCTGGACAGTGGGAGGGCGTCTCAGCTGGGAGGCGGGGCGGGCACACGAGGACGGCGAGCACAACAAATCAACAAAATGGAGGCGGAGGGGGGGAACAGAGCGGAGCACAACGCGCTAACCAAGTAAACAACAGCAGGAATCAATAACACAGCGCCAATGAGTCCTAGAGCAACTGGGCACAAGCAGGCAATATGAAAGTCAGCTTTGCAGGCAATAAGCGGATCGCTGAGGTCTGATGCGCTAAACACGAGTCAATACAGTGCAGTCACAAAGGTAAACAGCGACAATGATTTTAGCGCTAGCTGGGCACAGGCAGGCAAGCGAGCAGCAGCTTATGAGGCAATGCAGCGAGAGGCAGCTTGTGAAGCAAAGCAATAGAGCGCTACGATACCAGGTCTCAGCAGAGGCACTGGGAGCGACCACTCGGCTCGTTAGAGAGGAGCAGGCAACCTTACGATAGTGAAGTACGAAGATGGCGGTAGTTCACTATTAGGACATGCCAACTTCGTCAGGCTTGTCCTACCTTATACTTACAATGCACCCTGCCCTCGGGCCTACCATAGGGGTGACAGTACGAGACTGCACGTAGGTCTCGCAATGACAGACCCGTAGACATACGTTTACTAGGCCGCTTGTCGGGGTGGCACAACACGTGCTGCAAGCCCACTAGCGGCATTTGTATTTACAAGCCCCGGCACTCCGCATGCACTAGACTAGGGACTGACAGTAAACCAAATAAGCCAAACATGGAATTCAATAAATACAGTAATTTAACATAGGGAGCACTTGCACCGCGGCACTTATTAGCAGTGGCACAGTGCCCAGAGCGATATACCTACAAAAACATCGTAAACAGAGGAGGCAAACAGGGAAAAAAATGGAGGAGAGACTCAAGCCAATGATGTCAGGTCTAACAGGAGTGATATCTAACACTCAAAGGGCAAGTTGTCCGAGGGGACAGCTTCCCCTTGGAGAATCATAGGAGGAACTCTTGGCCTTAGAACCACTGTCTGCTCTCTCTGCATACATACCCAAATGAGGATTTTTAATTTTTTTGTATAAAAGCACAGGTCCATTAAGTGGGCATTACTATTAAAAAAAAGAAAAACTTTTTTTTTTTAGGATGCTGTCCCCTTCAGTCCCACATCCCTCCATTTACAGAAAAATCACAGGGGGTCACATACTGTGTGTTAGACCTGGCATCCTTGGCGTGGTTTCCCCCTATCTTTTTGCCTCTACCTCCTGTATTTTCGATGCTATGCTGGATTTTGTTTTTGCTGGTTTAGTTGCTTTGGACACTCTGCCACTGCTGATCAGTATCAGAGTGTAAGGGATCCATGTGTAAATTGTTATTGTGATTGGATACACATGATTGGCATATTTGTATCACCAAGACGTCCCTAGTAAAGTGCACTGAGTGTGCCAGAGCAGGTCATACAAGTGCTAATAGTGGGCCTGCAGCACTAATTGTGCCATCCACATGAGTTGCCCTAAAATGGTGTTTCAGGCCTGCCACCGCAGTGCCTGTGTGCAGTCTGTGAACTGCAATGTCCTCCTGGCCAGTGTCCCCACAACCAGACCTCACCCTTCCCTTTGTCACCCCTATGGAAAACCCAGGGTACTCCCCTGGGCAGGGTACAGTGTATGTGAAGTAGAGCATGTACTAGTGCAGGTGACATGCTCTGGTAGTGAATGGCAGCCATTTTTGTTTTTCATTATTGTAAGGCTAGCTTGCCCAAAGGCTATCATGGGGAATGCTGGCTACAGTGGCTACCAGCATATCTTCCCATAGGAGCAAGTTAGGACATACACAAGTCTGGTATTCCTGAACTCAGTATTTAATAACACATCTTTTAGAAAAGGTGGTTTTTAACTCCTGTGTTTGAGAACAGCATTTTTAGAAAGTTGCTGTTCTATTGTCAACCTTTCTGTGTGCCTTGGCCTGTTTCTGAATTGATTGTCTGGTTTGAGAGTGACAAAGGCTGGGGAGCCCCCAGGAGGCTGGCTGGGTCAGCCCTGGACTGAATGGCTGCATTTGCAACTTGAGTGGTGGGAGGAGATAGCACTTGGGACTGAATAGGACTGTGCCTGCCTTCCACGATTCTGACTCCACCTCATGTTGGGCGGCTGACGACCCTTCCCTTCACTCTTAAAGGAAAGGAGAAGCCAGGAAACAAAGTGCTCATGGAACTCCCAGAACTGGTTCAGACCGGGCTCAGGGCCCACTTGCACAAAGAGAACAAAGATTTTTAGGGGTATAAGTACAGGACCCCTGACAAACATAAAATTAGATCATCCTGGATTCAAGAAGGAACCTCTGCCAAGGAGAAAGCTGAAACTAAAGAAGGAAGACTGTCCTGCTGTTGCTCTGCTGGACGGAACTGATGTGCTTTGCTGCCAAGGAGAGGGGAAGGACTTTGCTTGGTGCTGTGTCCCCTATCTTGAAGGAATCTCCTTGGGCCTGAGAAGAGCTGGCTCCCTGTTTTTAAAGTCCCAGGACTTAACCCCCAGCTTCCCTGAACTCTGCTGAGAGAGTTCTGTCCTTCCTAGAGTGCTTGGGCCAGTTGTGGTGCCTATGGTAGTTGTACCTGTGTTGGGAAGCTGGAAACCAAGCTTTTAAAGAATTTCTGCAAGTTTTGTCACATCGCTCGCTTGCGGAGCGCAACCCAGACAGTGCGAGGAAATTCCTGCCGCTACCAAGGTCAAGATTGTCGCAGCGCCTGTTGCCACTGTCAGGGCCGTCACATCCTTCATTTACGGGACGCACCAGACCGATGCAGGAAGATTACCATCGCTGCGAGTGTCGTTGCAGATAGCCTGTCATCGCGGGATGAGATCGCCGCACCGCTGGCTTGCAGACCGTATCACGTCGTTGCGAGTGTCATCGCAGAAGCCATCGCATTGAGGAGCTGCGAGAGAGAGATCCCCGCTGGTCCGCGCATCGTTACCCTGGAGATCGTCGCAACTCCAAATATCATCACATTGTGCCTTTACGAGAGAAAGCTTCCTACGAAACCTATGCACCGTAATCCATATAAGTCCGCCTTCCTCCCCATACAGGCCGGATTCGTCGCAACGCGCCCACTGCTGCAGCGGAGTTGTCGCATCGTCTCCCCAGGGTCTCAGGAGCAAAGCATTGCTTGTTTTCCACCGCACCAGCTTCTGCTTTGGAACTTTGTCGCTTTTAACAGGTACTGTTGGCAAAACGTGACGCAACTGTGAACTTTTCACACAACTGTGGATTATATTATCTCAACCTTCAGAACTCTTTCACAACCATATTCTTGAACTGTGCATGTTGGATTTTTGTTGTTTTGGTCTTGTGTAGTTTAGACTAAATACCTTTATTTTTCTAAACTGTTGTGGAGTCAGTTTGTGGTGTTTTCACTGGGTTACGGTGAGTGTTGGCACAAATACTTTACACATTGCTTTTGGATAAGCCTGACTTCTTGAGCCAAGCTACCAAGGAGTGAGCAGAGGTTATCTAAAGAGTGTTTCCTCCTTACCCTGGCTAGAAGCAAGGGTCCCTATTTGTACAGTGGTACCTACCTCTGCCAACTAGAGACCCCCAGTTCTAACACCGTGGCTTAATTATTTGCCATTAATTAAGCAGATAATTTTGCAGCACTTCCTGAAAATGTACCGTTTGCATTGTGACCTATTGCTACGTAGGTTGTTCCACAAATTGCATTTCTGTTCACAAATCTGTTGGTGTGCAATTTGCATGTCCCAGTTTTCGAATACATATAGTACATCAGGCTAAAACATTGTACTAAATGTTTCTGTGAAGTTATAAATTGAGTTTTCTATAGAAGGACTGTAACCAAGTACAGATTAATTCTGTTGAAAGAAATATCCAAATGTATTCACCACAGTTTAGTAATAGAAGTCTTAGTGATTTTCGCATTTAATTGCTCCTTGCAGGAAAGGAAAACACCTCCTTTTCTTGTGGACTGCTGCTGCTGGTTTCTTGACTTTTTGCACTCTCCTAACCAGGCCTAGGTGCATATGCCCTGACCCCGAAAACGTGTTTATATTGGCCATACTCCTAATTCTCATATTTTACTAATTTATAGTACCCTAGTATATGGCACGAAGGGTACCTAGGTCCTCTGTTTTAAATGTCACTATTAGACTGCAGTAAGCATTGTTACACCACTAGATTGACAGTCGAAACAAAACTGCAGGCCTAGCATTGTATTCTGTCTTTGCAGTTTTGAAACTGAAATATCAGCCTGTGAAAAAAAAACTATTTGATAGGCCTGACCTCTTCTTTTATACATCAATGTCACACATAAGTATGCCTTAAATACCCATAAGGCCAGGTGCATAGTATTTAAAGTAGGACAAATGCATGTTTAATGTTTAACATATCCTTATAGCATCAAGGCCCTACAACATATTTCCATTGTAGCAGGGTTTGCTGTGCCATAGGAAATAATTAGCATATAAAATTAAAATGAATAATGTTATCTCTACCAAGGAAACAGATACAGAATTAATTCATGGATGTTTTAAAATACTTAATACAAGACCAATCCACTAGTGAAGTCGGATTTGTACTAACTATTTTACACAAGTTACTTTTAAAAAGTAACCTTTTGCCTGCCTGAAGCCTTTAGAAGTCAATTAACATGTGCTTCCAACTATCACAAAGGAGCATAATAGCCCCTTTGATGAGCTGCAAACTTGCTTCAAGACCTGGGGCAGATGCCTTGTGCATGGGATAGTGTTTTGCTGCTTTGACATGTTGATCATGTGGGACTGCCATGGAACTTGCCTAACTTCAAATTGGCCTACCGTGGAACAGGCAGATGCAGCTAACATCTGGGTCTGCCTCTCCTTTGTCCCTCTAGTCATCCAGGCACCAATCCCAGTGAGTGATCATCTGCCCCTATCAATCAATCAAGCAATCAGAGTATTTATAAAGCGCACTACTCACCCGTGAGGGTCTCAAGGTACTGGAGGAGAGGGGGGCTTCTACTGCTCGAATAGCCAGGTCTTGAGTAGCCTCCTGTAGGTAAGTAGGTTCTGGGTCTGCCGTAGGTGGATGGGGAGGGTGTTCCAGGTCTTAGCGGTGAGGTGGGAGAATGATCTGCCGCTGGTAGTCGCTCTTCAGATGCGGGGGACTGTGGTGAGGGCAAGGTTGGCAGGAGTCGTCCCAGGCCGAGGGGGTGGAGCCGAGGATGAGGACTATCGTCTTGTCCAAGTACAGCTTCAGACGGCTGTTCTTTATCCACTCTGCGATGGCTCTCATTCCTTCGTGGAGGTTTGGTTTGGTGGTGAGGGGGTCCTTGGTGGGGGAGAGGATCAGCTGGGTGTCATCAGCATGGGAGATGACATTGAGGTTGTGCAGTCGGGCAGTGTGTACGAGCTTTGCTATGTAGCTGTTGAACAATATCGGGCTGAACGGTAAAAACCCTAGGGTACGCCGCATATTATTTCGGTGGCTTCAGATTGGAAGGGGGGAGGGGGACACTATGGGTTCTGCTGGAGAGAAAGGAGGTGGCCCATTCCAGGGCCGTGCCTCCAATTCCTGTGTTGTGGAGGTGTGTGCATAGGGTGTGGTGGCAGACAGTGGCGCAGGCGGCTGGCAGGTCCAGGAGGATGAAGGCAGCGGTTTTGCCATTGTCCAGTAGGACCCTGACATCATCAGTGGCGGCGATGAGGGCGGTTTCGGTGCTGTGGTTGCCGTGGAACCCGGACTAGGATGGGTCGAGGATGCTGTTCTCCTTGAGGTAGCGGGTCAGTTGTCTGTTGATGGTCTTCTCGATGACATTCGCCGGTTTTAGAATTGGGGGTCTCTAGCTGGCACAGATAGGTACTTGTGACATGCAGGGACCCTCTCCTCTAGTCAGGGCAAGGGAATTACCCTCTTAAAATAACCCCTGCTCACCCTCTGGGCAGCGTGGCACGAGTAGTCAAGGCTTATTTCAGAGGCGATGTAAGTTAAGCATTTGTGACCACATACAGTAACCCAGTGACAACACTACAAATGGACACCACACAGGTTGTATATCAAAAATAAGTATACTTTATAAAGAGTTATCACAAGACCAATAAACGACAAAAAGAATCCACAGTACTATTACATTTCAAGGATTCAGGTTAAAAAGGCGTAAATCAAGGTTCTGTGCGAGTCTGTAACCCGGACGGGCTACAGCATTGTTGAAACTAACAGAGTCTAGCAAATCCAGCAGACCGCGTCGATATGGGCCCACTCAAATGTCGATAGGCTCAGTCACAGTACCTTTTACTTGGGGCGGCCGGCACGGATGTGTGGGCCGGTTCCAATGATCGTCACATTGCAGAAAGGAAGCGTTGCAGACGCGTTGTCCCTCGATGCGGTGCTGGCAGCGGCCCATTGACAGAGTCGGTGGATCCAAGGCTTGCGTTGCAGGGTGAGACGGTGCTTCCATGCGGTGCTTGCAGCTTGCAGTGCGGCGGACAAGCTGGAATTTGGGAGAAGGCATCGATCAGCCCAGACAGCGGTGCAAAGCGTGCGAGGCGGTGCCCAACTCCGGAGCGGTCACAGGACTCGAAGTCAGCAGCAGTGACCGCGTTGGTCAGACCAGTTCGATTTGGTGTAGCGAGGCGTTGCACGTTGCGGTGTCCTTCCAGTCGCGGTGCAGGCTACAGCTCGTTGACAACGTCAGTGAGCGCAGAGCTTGCATTGTTCGAGTCGGACGTTGCTTGGTGCAGTACAGGACACCGGGCCGGTCGTCAGAGTCAGTCACAGCTCCCTGCCTCTGTAGCCACTTGTTTCCAGCAGCAATTCACAAAGGCTGGTGAAGTTCACAGGTCCTGGGACTTCGGTCAGGGGGCAAGCTCTCTTCCAAGCCCTTGGAGATCTTTGCACAAGTTGAAAGAAAAGTCCAAAGTTCTTTCGCCTCTCTTTGGCAGCCAGGCACCACTGCAGGCGAATCCCCAAGCAGCACTTCAGCTTGGGAATAGTCTCTTCTCGGTTTCTTCAGGTTCCTTCTCCTCAGCGGAGGTTTTGTCTTGTAAGTCCAGAAATGATCTAATTTTATGGGATCAGGGTCACAATACTTATACCCCAAAATCCTTTGTTCTCTGAGGGGAGAGGGGCCTGTGCCCAGTTCAAGACAGTTCTGAAGCACTCGGTTTACCAGACTTCTCCTTCCTTTCACAGCACAGGGCAGGCACATCAGAATCCCCACAGGAGGTGGAGCCAGCATTGTGGAAGGCAAGTACAGTCCAGGAGCACTTTGTTGATAGTCTTCCTTCTCTTCTTTCAGTGTGCAGGGCAAAGACATCAGACACACCACAGGGGGTGGAGCCACCATTGTAGAGGGAAGGCCCATTCCAATTCAGGTCCCAGGTACAACTCCTTCCCATCTAGATGCAGATCTCCCTATTCACCACAGGGCTGCCCCAGCCTGTCTCTTGGAATTCCCCAGCCCTGTCACACACAAACCCAGACAAGGAATACGCAACCTTGCAGAGGCATGCTCAAATGGTTAGGCAAGCGAATACCTACTTTCTAAAAGTGGTATTTGGAAACACAGAATATTAAAATAAACTGTACTAAAAGATATATTTTATTATTCTGAGTCCAGGCATACTAAACTCGAATTTCTACCATGTTCTCTGAGCCTGCTAGGATTATAAAGTGCAATAATTCTAACAACCCATTCTGGCCTATGGAGAACAGGTAGCCTTGTAATAGTGAAAAACGAAAAGGGCTATAATTCACAATTAGGACATGCCTTATACTTACAATGCACCCTGCCCTAGGGCCTACAATAGGGGTGACTAATATGAAGTAAAGGGAAGGTTTAGGGACTGGAAATTGGGTGCACTTGCCCAGTCGGCATGACAGTACCAGACTGCACACAGACTCTGCAATGACAGACCTAAGACACATTTTATAAGGCAGCTTCTGTGGGTGGCACAACCAGTGCTGCAAGCCCACTAGCAGCGTTTGGATTTACACGCCCTGGGCACACCCACAGCACTGTACTAGGGTCTGACAAGTAAACCAAACATTCAATCATGGAACCACTAATCAATACATCAATTTACAGTTGGGAACACCCGCACTGTGGTACTGGACAGCAGTGGCACAGTGCCCAAAGCTTCTAACACCAGAAAAACACATGAGGCAACAGAAAAAAATTGAAGGGAGACCCACGCCAATGGTGCAAGTTCTAACAGTCGGGAACAGGAGCAGGGAGATAGATTGGAAGTTCTTGAAGTCCTTTGGATCAGCCTTGGGTTTTTTGAGTACGGCATTGATCTTGGCGTGCTTCCAGCTTTATGGGAAGGGCGCGGTCTCGAACAAGATGTTGATGGCCTTGCGGAGATGGGATGCGATTGTGGCGCTGGCTTTGTTGAAGATGTGGTGTGGGCATGGGACTGACGGAGAACCTGAGTGGATGGGGTTGATGATTTTGATGGTTTCCTCATCATTTATGTAGGTTCAGGAGGGCAGGTGGTCGGTGTGGATGGTGGACGTGAGGTCAGAGAACTCGGTGGCTGTTGGGGTGGTCATGGTGGTGCGGATCCCTTACAGCCCTGCCCCCTTTTCGCCTCTGCTACCCCATTGGCCCCCCCGCTCTCACCTCCCAGCTGCTCCTTCCTCCCACTTGGCCTCATATGGAGCCCGCACGGCATAGGCGAGTGTGACCTGCCCAGGACACCCGCCACGCCGCATGGCTCTCCAGCAGTAGTACGTCTCGCCATGCCTGGTGCCCCTCGCTGCTGCCCTTCTCTCCCCGCTGTTGCCCACGTGATTGAGCTGTTCTCTCGCTCACCAACTGCGCCGATGACCTCGCTCCACTGAAGAACCCTCCCAGCAGACCCAGCAGCAAGAAAGCCTCCTGGTTCACCTACGAACTCAAGACATCCGAGAAAAACTGTTGCACCCTTGAAAAAGCCTGGCGCCACGACCAGACCACAGAAACCATGACTGCCCTCTAGAACGCCACCCGCAAACACCACCAGCTGATCTGCATCACCAAGAGGACAACATTCAAAGAACGACGGGACAACAACACCCACAACAGCAAGGAACTCTTCAGCATCGTCAAAGAGTTCTCCAACCCCAACGTCGGAAACAACGACATCACACCCTTGCAAGTCCTCTGCGACTCACTCGCCACCTTCTTCCACCGCAAGATCGTCGACATACACAACAGCTTCGGCGCACAGACCACGCACCCAACCACCGAACCAACGTCCCCCACAACCACCCTCTGCAACTGGACCCTGGCCAGCACCGAAGACATCATCCGCACGATGAACACCATCCACTCCGGTTCACCAACTGACCCCTGCCCCAACCACGTCTTCAACAAGGCCGACTCCATCATCGCACCCTAACTCCGGGACATCATCAGCATCTCCTTCAACACCGCCACCTTCCCGGAGAGCTGGAAGCACGCCGAACTCAGTGCCCTCCTGAAGAAACCAACAGCGGACCCCAACGACCTATAGAACTTCCGCCCCATCTCGCTTCCCCCTTTCCTGCCAAAGTCATTGATAAGATCGTCAACAGACAGCTAGCCGCCTACCTCGAGACAAATGGATCCCTCGACCCTTCGCAGTCCGGCTTCCGATCCAACCACAGCACCGAGACTGCCCTCATCGCAGCCACCGACAACATCAGATCCCTGCTCGACAACGGGGAAACAGCGGCCCTCATCCTCCTGGACCTATCTGCGGCATTCGACACTGTCTGCCACCGCACCCTAGTACAGCGCCTCAGCAACATTGGGATCCAAGGGAAGGCTCTTGAGTGGATAACCTTGTTCCTCGCTGGAAGAACCTAGACAGTCCGCCTCCCCCCTACAGGTCCGAGGCCATTGAGGTCATCTGCGGCATACCACAGGGATCCTCACTCAGCCCCACCCTCTTCAGCGTCTACATGAGCCCCCTCACAGCTATCGCACGCCAACACAACCTCAACATCATCTCCTACTCCGACGACACCCAGTTGACACCCTCACCAAACGACCCCGCCACCGCCAGAGCCAACCTTCATGACCAGATGAAAGACGTCACCGAGTGGATGAAGAACAGCTGCCTGAAACTGAACTCCGACAAGACGGACGTCCTCCCTCCGCCTGGGATGACTCCTGGTGGCCCCCTGCCCTGGGCACCACCCCCAAGCCAACGGACCACGCATGGAACCTGGGCTTCATCTTGGACTCCTCCCTCTCGATGACCAGACAAGTCAACGCCGTATCATCATCGTGCTTTAACACCCTGCGCATGCTCCGTAAGATCTTCCGCTGGATCCCCACCGAAACCAGGAAAACAGTCACCCAGGCACTCGTCACCAGCCGACTGGACTACGGCAACACCCTCTACTCGGGAACCACGGCCAAACTACAGAAAAGACTACAGCGCATACAGAACGCCTCCGCACAACTCATCCTGGATATCCCTCGCCACAGCCACATCTCGACCCACCTGATAGACCTGCACTGGCTCCCCGTCAACAAGAGGATCACGTTCAGACTCGTCACTCACGCACACAAGGCTCTCCACGACATGGGCCCGAAGTGCCTCAACAGCCGCCTCACCTTCTACACTCCCACCCACCAGCTATGATCGGCCAGCCTCGCCCTCGCCGCTGTACCATGCATTCCCAGAGCAACCTCTGGAGGAAGATCCTTCTCCTACCTGGTGACCAAGACAATAAAACACCCTCCCCACCCACCTACGGCTGACCCAGGACCACCTCTCATTCAGGAAGCAACTCAAGACCTGGCTTTTCGAGCAATAACGGATCCACCCTGCCCCCCACCCCCATGCGCCTTGAGACCCACTGGGCGAGTAGCACACTTTACAAATTGTTTGACTGATTGATTGACTGATTGATATAACTGCAACCGTCAAAGGGTGTTGGAGCTGCAGTGCAGGTCAGGCGGTGTGTTGTCCACTTCACGAGCAGTGCCCCGGGCCTCGGTGCAGGTTGCGGCGTCACTGCAGCATCTCTGACAGCATCAGAAACAGGTTTTCTTGCTTCTTTTAGGTTTCTTCCCGCTCCCAACTGCATGAAAAACCTCTAGACACCCAGAACTGGAATGGGAACCTACCTCCTGGCAGATCAGAAGTCTCATCAAGAGGGTTCAGGGGTGCACGTTCCCTGGAGGGGAGGCCCCACCTGAGGGAACTAGTTGATAATGCAGTTTCATGTATTTACAAGACTAATCTCAATAATGGCCCAAGCACTCTGTAGAAACTAAAAAAGCAAGGTGGGGAGGTGAGGTAGGAGAAATGGAAAGCATGGACTGGGAGGCGGCCCTGATGTGACCGAGGGAGTCCTTCTTAGAAATCACTATGCCTGGGCCCAATTATAATGAATTGGTAGGGCTGCAACCCCCAACTGCCTGTGATGTGGAACCAAGTTTGGGCCTGGGTCATTTCTACAGATAATATGATTGTGTCAGAGATCAGCTCTTACTGAAGCGCTATAGTACAAGAATTGAGCAATACATTGGGTGCCAGTCTACCACTAGATCCTACATTTATATTGTTGAGGACACCCACAGAGGTGGATCTACCCAGTAGTAAACTTCCTTGTTGTGCCAAAGTGAGACATCGCCAAACATTGTGGTGCCCCAGAGCCACCTACTTTGAGAGAATGGCAGATAGGAATAGACCTGTACAAAATTTAATATTAAGGACGAGCAAAATACAATGTTGATACATCTGGCCCCTTATCTCTGCTGTCACTCAAGTGGTGAGTGGAGAGAATGGGGAGAGAAGCAAGAGAGAGAGAAGGGAGAGTAGAAAGTCACCAAGATGCTGCAAAAGGGAAGAAAAGAGAAAGGGACAAGATTTGAGAAAAAAAAGTGAAAGACAGGTGAATGAGAGCTGTGAGGAGAAAAAGAGTGAGAGGTGAACATCGTGATTGAGAGCACACAAAATGGTAGACCGAACAACCTTAGAGTAATCTACCCCCAACGTTTTGCCTACCTTACTCCATTTCCTGACCTCGTTTTTGCTGGTTTTAGTAATCTCCCCACTTTGGCATGCTTACTAGTGCAAAAGGGCTTGCACTCTCTCCCTTCAATAATGTATCATTGGCTTAAACCACAAATGGCATACTCAATTTACTTATAAGTCGTTAGTAAAGTGCACTACAGGTGCACCGGGCCTATAAATGAAATGATACTAGTGGGCCGGCACCATTCATTGTGACACCCACTTAAGCAGTCTTCTAAGCATGGCTCTAAATGTCCCAAGAGGGCACAGCCGCGCACCGGTATGCAGAAACCCGGGTTGGCAAGTGTAGCGCTCGTGGAGGAGGTAGTCCAGCTAGTTTTTGGAGACAGAAATTATCCTCATTTCCTTGGAGGGTAGAGACATTGTGCTTAAAGCTTCCAAGAATAGGCAGTTGGTCACCATTAATGGTCAACGGTGGAGGCTCTGCAAGACACAGAAGTCAGCATGACAGCTGTCAAGTGTCAGTTATTGTCTGCAGAGCAGGTTCTACTGAACACATTCCACTAATTCATAGTCGCCAATATTCGCAAGCGCCATCTACCAGTGGCTCTGGTACCCTTTGAGTGGGGGGAGGGATGGGATCTTAGATTCACTTAAAGTTTCTATTATTCATGCCATGCCTGTTCATTGTCTCTTAGGCAATGACCTGTAGCACACTACCTGGAGGGAGGTGGAGCTCAGGTCTCACTTAGCGATGATGGGGTTGGCTGAGTGGGTTTGTTTACGAGGGCTGGGAGGGGAACTCTGAGTCAAAAAGAGTGAAAGAAAAGGAAAAGAGCAGAAGAAAAGGAGGAGAGCAAAAATGAAATAAATGGGTGAAAGGAATAAGAATAACACGTGAAATGAAAAGGAAAAGCAAAAAAGAAAGCAAGAGGGAAATAAAGCAGCAACTCAACCATATTCCTTAGAGTTCTTTGTCGATGCCTATACACTACTTAGTGAAATGGTGTTGCAGTGCCATCAGTGTGATTGCAATGTATATAAATAACTCGACAGCCCACTTCGTATATTGAAGCTGTGAAAGGGCAAATAATATTTTTCAACAAATCTATATTTCTTGTGGAGCACTGACGAGAAGACATGTCCTTGATTGATGTAGAGTGCAGGAGCAAATTGTGCCATTATTTGACGGCAAATCTAATAAGGCTTTCAGCCTTGCTCTCAATATTCTACTGACATATGCCTCAAAGCTATTCGTCATGGCAACATTGTTCAAATATTTACTATAGGCAAGGAAAGCAAATGAAAATCTACCAACAGAACACCTGTCCACGATCATTTTGTGCCTGGAACAAATGCTGTAATCAGGGACAGATGTTAGTAACGTTATTAATAATCCCTGACAAAATGCATCAGAAAATGTTCTGGTTTCACAAAGGATGGACTTGGACGTTAGTCATCGAGAAAGCATGGTTGTTAATCACTGCAGTGGAGGCAAAATGTATTAGGTTCATATCATTGCGCATATGTTGGAGCATAGCCATGAATAAAAAAGTACATTTACAGAATAAATGACAGGAGCCCTAGCCTAGTTTTGTATCTATGAGTTAAACTGCTAAAATAGGAAGACTGAAATGGAAAATAGTGGAAATACTTCCTGTGGCATGGGAGGGGCCTCATTCCACCTGTGGCTCACTGGTTAGAGGCGGCAGACCCGAGAGCAGAGGACGGCCCGGGACCAGGGTTCGATTCCCGGCGCGGCAGGTTTCTGGACCAGGGTCAGCGGACTCGATAATTCTCTCGCCTCGGTGCCCACTCTGATCAGCGATCACACTCGGCAACTCTGGGCATTAGCTTGCCTCATCTTCACTAACGGCCCCACCAGACCGCCGGGGATGCCTGGTCTCACCCTGGAGATACCCATTAAGGGACTATCTCTCAGGGAAACCAGGAAGGGTTTCGCAGCGGTCGAAGCGCCTTGGGACCCTACGGGTAAGTAGTGCGCTATATAAATGCCTATACATTTACATCCACCACAAAAGAGAGCTTTTCAGTGACATTGCTGCTTTGACAATACTAGAGTTTGGCAAGGGGTTTTTTCTTTCTTTTTTTTGTTTTTAGGCTTAACCCCTTCGTCGCTTATGGTGAGCTCAGCTCATCATGAGGCACAGTGGAGCTGTGCTCATGACGAGCTCGTCATAACTGCCGTAGAACTCCCACGCAGGGCTAATTTCCTGCCTGTGCGGGCATTCCCTGGGAGTGGGCTCTTCATCAGTACAGCTCCACTGTGCAGCATGACGAGCTGGGCTTGTCAAGAGCACCGGGGCGCCTTGCCCGGTCCTCTTTCCCCGCCGCACCACGTGAGAATTAGCCCCACGTGGAAGGGGTTAACTAACAAGAATGAGAGAGGGAAAAGGGAACTCGCCTTCCCTGCACTCATTCTAAACCAAACAATAGGAACAAGATTGCTACAATAATAACCTGTACAACTGAGGAGTCTCCAGCCCTAAAGGAAACAGGGCAAACCTAGTTTTTTTTAGAAACCCTCACTCACCAAACTGGTTGGTGACATGCTTCATCATTGGGTTCTCATCCTGGGTGCCTAATGCCTCCAGCGTGTGCTTCAATGTCTGAGTCACAGCAGAGCTGTTTTGTTGTGAAAGTGAAGTTGTGAGTGATTAAAAATTGGCTCATGGCCACAGGGCCGGCTTTAGCACTGGTGGCACCTTGTGCGATAATGTTTGTTGTCACCTGCCCAATGACCACCTCCGCTCAGATTCCCTCACTACCACCATTTGACAGTGCCCCTCAAGCCTCCATAACCACTGTCTCTTAGATAGTTTATAGTGTCACTCCCAGCCGTTTAAGATGTTAGAACACTTTACATTACACACCCATTGCACAGAGACAATCATACATGTGTAAATCAGTGCATAGTTACATAAGATAGAGGAGTAGGAGTCAAATTTCATACATACTGATAGAAGGCATAGTTAAGGAGTTCTTGGAGCGGAAAAGCACAAACTCAGAATTTGAAACATAACACCATGGTTGGGGGTTGGCTTTACTAATAAGAATTGATTTCTACCCAAATAAACCCCTTTTGCAATATTAGGACAACAATACAGCTCTTATATGTTTGTTGCAGTTTGCACGCAGTTTGCACGCAGTTTGCACGCAGCTCTTTGATGGCAGTTAATAAATCACTCCTCTATATTAAGATTTTAATTTATCAACTGCAAGTAACAAAAGGATGTCTTAAAAAAGCAGTAACCCATTGACAATTTATATTATATGCACTTTGTGATGTGAATGGGATACGTTCTTTGCAGCAGGCATATTAACCCTCTGCACTATGATGAGTCAAAACGTTCACTAGACAAAGCTCCAGCCTCCCTCCAGGAAGAACATTAATCACTGGAGTTGTCATTTGTATTGATGACTGAAAATTACTAGGACAATGTACGCGGCATCAGGTGCTTTTAAAACGCTGAACATGGCGCCCCCACCCCAAGTCAGTGCCCGGTGCGGCCGCACCGATCACACTGCCCAGCAAGACCACCAACCCGTTATTCTCTGTATTTTAATTTTGGGGACCTTGGGCAAGTTTTAAAAGCAGTGGTGGATGTCTTTGAGACAAAAGTGGACTCATGTGTCCATATTTATGGTCACCATATTTTTTAGCCATCTTCAATCCGTGCCTATTTGATCGATATGACCAAAATTCTGCATATACACTAAGACATGCAGTATTCATTTATTTTTAAACTTGCGATGAAAGTATCACCTATTGTGAAACTTTCTGTTCATTTAGACATAAAATTGAAGAGGCAAGTGGGCATATTACAAACCAGTAGCAATATTTATCGCTAAATAGGCTTAGCCATGATTTTTTTTATCGCTGAGCATCGCCGGAATTTATCGCTGAGATAACGTGCTATTAGCAACGTTTATCTCCAAAACGAAACATTTTTCGGCGATAGCGGCGAAATGCGTGAATATCGCTGAGAATACAGCGTTAATCATGCATTAGCGACGAAATGCTCTTAGCCATGTTATCCACCTCCCATTGGATGACATGGCTAAGAACTGGTCTGAGCCGGCGTTCGTTTTTGGAGATATTCACGCTTAGCACAAATATTTCCAACGGTGCGCCTGTGTTGGTAATAGGCGATAGCGATGTTAGCAACTGCTTTCAGTCACTAACAGGTTGGGAACGCCTAGTTTGCATGTCATTAGCGATAAATATCACTGACATGCAAAGTGGGCCCCAGAGCACTCGTTATCGCCTACAAGCTGTCGCTAACTGCTGTTAGAACAGCTTGCCAATAGGGCAATAGAATTATCGCCGCTTAGAGGCGAAAACAGCCTCTATATCGGCGATAATTCACTATCGCCACCCTTGATAATATGCCCTGCGGTTTGTTATATATGATAACATTTCAACAACAAGGACAATTGGCTAAGCCCATATGGGGCACATAGGTCATGTACCTTGTCCCACACATGCTGGAACATCCAGCAAACATTGTAATTGACCCACCACATTCAGGATCATGCCGTGGGTATTGGACAGGCAGTGCCTATATGTGATAGTGGTGGCAGTGCATGTCGGCTAATCATGCACTGTGTTATTTTTGCCTCGTGTCACACATATTAACAATTTAATACAGATATCCTGAGTCAGGACCTACTTCTTGTGTAGGATTTCTTTACAGCATGGAGACTCCGAGGGCGTGGACCCTGTCATCACACTCTAACGGGTTATCGTTCAGAGTAAGGATTAAAAAAAGCCATCCACTGTATCTACGAATTAATTAATAGTTGTTAGGCATACAATTGAGTTTAAAGTAAATATACTTTCAGGTTACAGTAATGCAAAGCCATTGGTACAATTTTGTGCCAATCAGGCTCAAATGTTATTTTTAAATTAAAATGGGTTTTTATTCCAGTTCTAAGTACAGCTATCTGCTACGAAGTACCCCGTTGCTCTAATAAAATAAACTTAAGAAAACAATAATGGAATGGGTCGATTGCTTAAATTAATATCAGTCACGTGTAGCTGCTCCGGACCCAGATCCAGCTACACTCTGAGCCCAGACTCAGGCTATGGACATGTTATACTGATGTGCATATAGTTGGATCCTACCGAGATGGTGTGTGGGGTGGGGGGACAATGGACTGGATTGCTTCCCAGAATAATTACTACTGGCTGACCAAAAAAGCACAATACCCCCAAACAGCCAAACAGCCAAAAAGGGAAATATCATACTTACAATATTTATCGGCCTTCGGTCCAAACGCGCTGTGCAGCTAGGTCATAACTCCCGTTTTCCACCACGGATTTCCTGAAAAGCAAATGCAATCAAGATTAGACTGTCCCAGCAGTGCTCCCAGACCCCAAAACTCACCCACAAACACCCAGAACCCCCCCAAAGAGCACCTCAAAGGCAAGCAAGATAGCAAAAACGCAAATAAAATGTTCGCCTCCAATTTGGTCCAAACCACTTTTATCCGGTATTAGAGCTTCCCAGCAACGGCCCCAGAGCCGTCAACCCAGGCGAAAGCTAGTAGAAGACCCCCAAACACCCAAAAAGCAAAAGTACAAAAATGGGGACTAAGTCATTTTCATGGCAATTTCCAAAATCACTCCGCGCGCGCTATGCAGCTACGACCTAACTCCCCTCTGCCACCATGGATTTGCTTCAAACCTCTTGCAATCAAAACTATCCATACCCAGCAGTGCTCCCAGACTCCGAAACCCACCCACAAACACCAGGAAGCCCCCCAAACAGGCCCCCGAAAACGCTACATTGAGCAAAATGTCAGAAATAGCAAAAACAAATTCAGCATGGATTTTGTCCAAACCACTTCTATCCGGTATTAGACCTTCCCAGCAATGCCCCAAGACCCGCCAACCCACCCGCAATAAAGGACAACACCCCCAAATAGCCAAAAAAGGAAATATCATACTTACAATATTTATCAGCCTTTGGTCCAAACGCGCTATGCAGCTAGGTCATAACTCTTGTTTTCCACCACGGATTTCCTGAAAAGCAAATGCAATCAAGATTAGACTGTCCCAGCAGTACTCCCAGACCCCAAAACTCACCCACAAACACCCGGAACCCCCCCAAAGAGTACCTCAAAGGCAAGCAAGTCAGCAAAAATGCAAAAAGAATTTTGCCTCCGATTTGGTCCAAACCACTTTTATCCGGTATTAGAGCTTCCCAGCAATGGCCCCAGAGCCGTCAAGTCACCCGCAAAGAAGTAGAACACCTCCACAAGTCCAGAGTCTTTCTTCATTGGGCGTAATCCAGCCCTCTACTTTGAGGGAAATAGGAGTCTGGAGGAGGAGGATAGAGGAGCATGTTCTTGTGAACTTGTGAACCTGAGGAATGCAGACTGCGGCACCTTCAAATCAATAAGCAAACAAGTGAAGACAGTTCTGCTGATGGACTTGTTTTTGTGATTAGGTGATTAATGTTTTAATTATATTAACTGTGCAAAACAAAGAAAGACAGACACACAGGAATAAAAGTGAATAAGGACGAAAAAGAAATTTATTGATTCATTGTCTCATTTTCAGGGCTCGGTTTCAGGGAATAAGAATAAGGGTTCGGGGGAGGAGCTTCGCGGGCAACCAAGATGGCCGCGTAAGCTCGGAGCTCCGAAGACTCTCCGATCCTCCGCATTAATCCTGTCGTCTATCCTGATCCACGATAGTGGAATACTGTAGGTGAACTGCTGCTGGTGCGGGACTCGTTGTCCGATTGAGATTCCGACGTTCCTAGGTGGAGTTACACCGTGTGCAAGTTTGGGGACGGCGACGTGACCAGCGCCCGTGCTTGGGCCGGCGAGTGCGACACAGCCGTACGGAGGTGGCTTGGAACGAGAGTGACTGCTCCACCTCGAAGCAGAGTTTGCGGAGTTACGAAGTGTGTTGGTACAGAACAGAAGGCGGGGACAGCTGCGACTGCTCGTCACATCGGTGAGCCGGTGAGGCCCTGGGGTGTTCTCAACCGTGTTGATCGTTCACCTATCATGGCGGGCAGAGGCGAATCCGACAGAGGGAAGTCCCGGTCAAACAGGAAATCAACTTACTCCCAATCCAACAACATGGAACGGTATGCCCACCCTAAGATCTCGCCTGGTGCCGCTGCGTGACCCAAGAACACACATTGGGAGGTGTCGCCGGACGATTCGGCCCCAACCCTCCGGGACGTTAAGGGCTCCATCGAGGGTATAAAAGCTGAGATGCATAAACAGCATGAGGTCCTGGCGCACAAGGTCGATACACTGGCCATTGAGGTCAACCTGATCAGAGCCGATTTGGGCAAGACCAACGACCGGGTCAAATCACTTGACATTAAAACCTCGAGCCAGACCACGGATGTCTCGGACCTGCAATCAGAGGTCCGGGACCTGAAGTCAGCAAACGCGCTATTTGCACGTAGGCTTGAGAACTTTGAAGGACGTGCCAGGCGCCAGAATGTCCGTATTGTCGGTGTTCCAGAGGGGGCCGAGGAGTCTGCCACCGACCTCTTTGTGGAGGACTTGATCCAGAATCATCTGGCCCCTGGCAAGTTCTTTTCGGTTGAGCGTGCCCACAGACTGCCCGGAGGCCGCCCGAAGTTGGGGGCACTTCCGTAGCCCATCATTGCCCGTGTGTTCAACTTTAGGGACCGGGAGGCCATCCTGCAGGCATCAAGGAGAGATGGGCCGCGGAAATACCAAAACGCAGATATCAATTTCTACCCGGACTTCACCCAATCGGTTCAGCGGCGGAGGCAAAGCTTCACGGGCGTGAAACGGCGACTTCGGGAGCTGGGGATGAAGTACTCCATGTTGTTCCCCGCGAAACTGCGTATTGAGCACGATGGCCGTGCCTTGTTCTTTGACTTGCCTGAGGTCGCGGGGGACTGGCTGGACACTTTGCCTCAACGGCGCGAGGAACACGAGGAACAGTCGGAAGGAGCAACGGCTCGCCCTGAGCAACAGGAGTAAAATGATCCTTCGGACTTTTTTCGGACAATGGGATTGCCCATGGCAGTCGGTATCACAGTACTGTACTTTTGGTTACTATCCTTACTTCTTGAACCGGGGATGGGGGGGGATAGGGTAACATCCTTTCTCCTCTAGGGGCTTTTCGTAGTGTAATTTTCTAGGGGCGACAGGCACACTGCTAGTTGGGGGGCTCTTTAGTCTGATGCAGGGGTGCAGGGTGGGGGGCGGTTGGGTTTTTTGTTGTTCACTTGTTCTCTTTTTCCACTTTTCTACTTCAAGGCAAGGTAAATGTTGTGCTGCATATGGTTTCGTAGCGACGCCACCTGCAAGGGCTGGCATGGGCCTGCACTTTGACGATGGGGGTAAGAAATTGAATGTATTGTGTTGGAATGTTAATGGGCTGGGGGATCGTATTAAAAGAGGTGTAGTACTACAAATGTTCAAGAGATGTATGCCTGATATTATTTTGTTGCAGGAAAATCATTTGCTAGGAAACACGTGCCATGCGCTTAATAGAAAGGGTTTCAAGATGGTGGCACACTCGGGGTTCTCTTCGGGGTCCCGGGGGGCGGGGATCATGGTGCGCGTGTCTCTCCCATTCGAGATAGAATCCAGCATGACTGATGAGAGGGGGCGCTACGTCGCCATCACGGGTAGATGGGAGGGGCGTACCCTAGTTTTGGTTTGCAAACAACCACGTTTCAGGATCTTGGGGGTGCCATTTTGGGTTTACCTGAGGGCCTGCCTATTGTGGGTGGGGATTTCAATGCGGTTGGTTCAGGGATCTTAGACAGGCATCCATCCAGAGATCTTCGAGGTGCGCAGTCCTGGCTTCCCGACTTCTTGGACACTATGGGGCTTATTGACTGCTGGAGGCTCTTGCATCCTACCCAGCATCAATACTCATTCCACTCAGGGGCTCACGGTAGCTTCTCCAGAATCGATTACGTTCTGGCTCTAGCGGCCCACGCATCGGCGGTCTCTGAGGCCCGACTGATGGCCAGGGGCATCTCGGACCATTCTCCGGTCTGGGTGTCCTTTGACTTTGACATCGTGGTAGCCGAAAGGGTGGCGCCGGTTAACCCGTGTTACTTCCGTAACCCTAAGACGCGTGGACTCCTGGCCAAAGCCATTGAGCTCTATTTCTCCAAAAACACGGGCTCGGTCACATCAGCTGTCTCCCTATGGGAGGCCTTTAAGACTGTCTTGAGAGGAGAGGCCTTTTCCTTAATAGCCGAGGTGCGGAGACGTAGGGACGCGGACGTGGTGCGGATTGAATCAGAGATCGCGGACCTCGACTCCCAATTGGAGACCGATCCGACACCGGACCTATTCCATGTTCTCTCGCTTAAGCAGTCAGAGTACCGGGCCACTGTTACTGACGCTGCTAAGATCATGGGCAGAGAACAGCAGGGGAGGATCTATGATGTCGGGGACAAGGCGGGCAAGCTTATTGCATGGCTTGACAAGAAGGAGAGGGCCTGCCGAGTGGTCCCTGAGGTGCTGGGGGAGGACGGCGTGGCCGTTACCGACCCCAGCGCTATAGTCATGGTCTTCGCCGAGTACTTCGAGTCCGTTTACACTTCGCTCTCTGAGATGTCTGAGGTGGACTCCGATGCCCTACTGCGAGAGGTGGACCTTCCGTGCCTGTCGGACACTGAACGTGATGACATTGATAGAGATATAACTGCTTACGAGGTCGCTCTCACGATAGGCTCCCTGAGGTCCGGCAAGGCGCCCGGCTCCAACGGCATCCCAGTGGAGCTCTACAAGATAAAGCCCAATGCCATCGCCCCGCCCTTACGGGACATGTTCCTGGAGGCGCAGGAGGTGGGTACGCTTCCCCTGGACCAGAGATTGGCCACCATCGTGGTCATTCATAAGGAAGGGAAGCCCAGAGACCTGTGTCGATCGTATCGCCCTATTTCTCTGCTGAATGCTGAGCCTAAGATCTTGGCTAAATTGCTAGCTAACCGACTGGTTGGTGCAATTAGCGACTTGGTTAATCCGGACCAATCTGGCTTTATTCCACACCGCAACACCGCCCTTAATCTTAGGAGACTCCACGGGGCCCTCGCGAGGGTCCGTACGCTCCGGGAGCCGGCCATTTTGGTGTCTTTGGATGCCACAATGGCCTTTGACTCCCTTGAGTGGAACTACCTGTGAGCGGTGTTGGCGAGGTTTGGATTTGGTCAGGAATTCATAGGGTGGGTCAAGCTTCTGTATGCCAGTCCACTGGCTAACGTTACTGTCAATGGCCGTGTATCTGCGTCATTCGCTCTCCGCAGGGGCACAAGGCAGGGTTGCCCCCTGTCGCCCTTGTTGTTTGCATTGGCACTTGAGCCTCTGGCTGCGTGGCTGCGATTTCATCCGGACATTAACAGGATAAAGTGGTCTCCCGGGTTCCAGGACCGTGTGTCTTCATACGCGGACGACATTTTGCTTTATCTCACCTCTCCTTGCAAGTCCCTTATCGTGGTGTGTGACGTGCTGCATACCTTCGGTAGGCATTCAGGCCTGGTCATCAATTGGTCGAAGTCACACTTATATGTTCTGAGAGGTGAGGTTCCGCGGTCCCAAGGGATTGCAACATACAGGTCACGGGGCAGGGGTTTAAATACTTAGGTATCTACATTTCAGTCGATACCAAGACGCGTTATGTGAACAACTTGCTTCCCCCTCTTGCGCGCCTTCGGCGGGATGTAGAGGGGTGGCGGAAGCTGCCGCTTTCCCTGCTCGGACGTGCGGCATTGTTCAAAATGATGTCCCTGCCCAGATTCTTGTACGCGCTTCAGAATACCCAGGACCCGGTCCCATCCGGGTATTTCAGAGAGGTCGAGGGCTTACAGCGGGCCCTTCTCTGGGATGGCAGCCGCGCATTGCTATCACTAAACTTACGCTTCCGTGGTACGACGGAGGTATTGCGTTGCCTGACATCCGGAGGTATTATTGGGCTTCCCAGCTTGCTGCCCTCAATCATGGCTTCTATGGTCCAGCTGTAAGTCCGGGTCACGCCATTCGGTCGATGGCTTCTGTAGGCGTGGTTGTGGTGCATTGGCTACCTTCATGCACATCATTTGGGAGTGTCATGCGGTCGCTTCCTACTGGAGGCGTATCCACATAGTGATGAGTGAGGTGACTGGAGTGGACTTGCTGGCCGAGGCCCTGCGCTGCCTGCTCAATGTATGGGGCCCCACAGATTACAACATTGCGCAAACCCAATGGATCACCTTGGGTAACATGGTTGCAAAGCGTGACATTGCCCAGAAGTGGGGTGCTGCGTCGCCTCCCTCGGTGACATTGTGGAAGACCAACATGGATTGGTGAATGTTTCGTGAGAAAACAGTATATGTGGCCCGGGGTAGACCCAAGAAGTGGCATAAGATCTGGGGGGCCTGGAATGAATATAGGGGTGATATCTGTCTCCCGCCTGACACTGCCCCCTTGGAGGAACGATTACCTCCGTAGCCTATGGCTCCAACCCAAGTATTACTAATAGACACATCCTGCATGCTTTCCCTCCCATGGTCATCCATTTGGCGCTGTTCATATGTGTGTTTTTTCAGGATTATTGGCCTAGCCTTCCCCTGGCCTGGGTATTGTCGCATACATGTCCTTCTGCCTTGCCTTCTAGCACTAGTTTGGTGCTCTTTCTATTGTGTTCTATTTCGTTTCTCTTAATTTTTATAAACATTAAAAATAAACCTCGTACGATTTTACACTACGTGTTGTGTGCACCAGCCGTTCTAATTATATTATGCTGCCTAGCCTCCGGGATGTATGGCTAAATAGCTGTGTACTTTGATTTAAAATAAAGGTTTTCCAAAAAAAAAAAAAAAGAATAAGGGTTCGTCCTCATACTCTGCGAATTCAGGCAGGATGAGGTCAGTGTCACCTAACAGAGAAGAAATTCCCTCATCTACGTTGCTGTCCTCCTCGACTTCATCCGGCGTGTTTTCTCGTACTTTGTAATCTGGTGGTATGAGGTGCTGATTCATCTTGATCATTGTTAACCTCTCCACATTTTTGGGCGAGAGGCGGCTCCGTTTGGAAGTTACAATGCCACCAGCAGCACTGAAAACACGTTCAGAAGACACGCTTGTGGGTGGGCAAGACAAGAAGTTTACAGCCAGGTTGGAGAGCTGTGCCCACAATTCTTTTTTCCCATGCCAATACGCCAATGGGTCAGCATTAACATAGACCTCTGTTGAATCATTCAGATAGTCCTGCACCATCGACTCAAGGTTCTCCAAGGTTCCTCCACTTGGCTTACTTTTTGCTGGGACCTTTTGAGAACCAAACCCAAGGAAAGTTAGCCAATCCTCTTCTTCACCCAATGTTACTGTTGTGTCTGGTGCAGATGATCCGGTTGCCGGTGTCTTTAACGGCTGAGAGGTCACTTGTGCCACAGCCACAGGTGCAGAAGTGGATTCTTTTGACTGGGGATGGCCTGCTGATGCTGATGTACTGCCTTTTCTTTCAATTTCCTGCCGTTCTCTTTCAAACCTCATGGCTGACAAGGCTAGCCAACGTTTGTACTTTGTAACATCTTCATCATCAAAAGGAAAGAATGCCCGGCCTGCCAGCTCCTTTTTGTAGCGTGGATCCAGAATAGTAGCACAAATGTAATGGTGTTCTGAGTGAATCATTTTAAGACATTCATCGCCAAGTAGGCGCTCTGATAATTTCTCCGCCAAAACAAAAGTGTCTTTCTTTTCTTCATCTTTTTGAAACATAGAAGACACCGCCTTCAGTTGGTGCTCCAGCATGCGCAACAATGGGATAGCTTTTCCCAAATTACAGTCCTCCCTGCTGACTGCACGCGTGAAGACCTCAAAAGGACGAAGCATGTCTGTCAGACTTTTAACTAGCTTCCATTGCGCCGCATCTAGCCTCAGGTCCTTCTGAGCTGTACCCAGTGTTAATAAATAGTGATCGAGTACCGTGTACTGCTCATACAGACGCTCAAGCATGTAGAAGGTTGAGTTCCAACGTGTTGCCACCTCCTGGATGCGTGCTTTCACTGGCATTCGAAGTTTATGTAGCAGGCTCCTCAGATGCTTCCGGGCCTTAAAAGAATGGCTGAAATGGTTGCACATTCTTCGGCAGGTGGCCACTAACTCACACGCTGGACTGTCTTCACTCAAGAATTTTTTAACAACCAGGTTTATACAGTGCGCCAAACACAGCACTCTGAAATAGTGACCCAGATCCATGACCTTAACTACATTGGCGCCATTATTCGTGGAAACATAACCAATCTGGCGTTTTTTTGAGGACAGCCAGTGAAAGACCTTTGTGTTAAACTCATTCAAAATGTTTCTGCTGTATGATGTTTCTCCAAGCCAAACATGGCTAGTGTTGCATGTTTCCGAGCAGCTTTAAAAACTTGGTCCGGGTCAACACCTGCATTTAGCTTTGCTTTAACCCCTGAAAAAGACACCCAGTCTGCAGTGATGCACATGTAATCAGCACCTGCGCCACTGGTCCACATGTCTGTTGTCAGATGTATAGTGTGAACAGCACTCTTCTGCAAAGCTGCCCCAATCACCTCCAGCACATCTTCATGTAGTGCTGGAACCGCAACTCTGGCAAAATAGAACTGGCTAGGAACCTTCCATTTAGGGCAGAGCGCTGCCACTAATTCTAGAAAACCAACCCCTTCTACAAAAGAAAAAGGGAGAAGGTCCAGAGCTAGCATTTTAGCCAGCTTAGTGTTATACAGACGCGTCAGTGGGTGGTTGCGATCATATGGCGGGTCTGAAAACAACATGGTTCTAATGTTGCCCTGGACCAAGAATTTACGGGATGATGATGATGATGACTTCTTCGACCCAGTTACGCTCACTGATGAACTTTTTCGCATTGGTGTCTCACTCTCTCCCACACTCTTATTCTGGCTCACATGGGGTGTGCTGCTGACAGGGGTACTGGGTGTAAGTGAAGTGTTTGACACGTCTTCTTCCTCCTCGTCATCATCAGATGAAACATCAACGTTTTCTTGACTTGCAATTCGGGCTTCCTTGATCTCCTTTAGGTGCGCAAACCATTACAAATGCTACAAATGGCGAAGTTTTCCTTTTTTGGGCAAAGACTAAATAAGTCTCAAACTGCGGACTTGAAATGTCTGTGGGGGCCGAAGGAGGCGGCGGTCATGCTTCTAATGCCAGATGCAGTGGAGGATGTGGATTGCCGAACTTTACTACGTTGTGCACTTTCACCACCATTAATTGAGGTCGAGGTGGATGGAGGTCCCTTCTGGCGAAGAAGGAATATGGAAGCGGTAGGTGTTGGTGTACTAGTAAACTTCAATGATTGTGGTATTTCCATTGCCTCCTCGTCGACAACATCATCACGCTCAGCAGCTTCTCAGGCTAGGGTCAAAATGTCTGTTTGCTGCATGCCCGCTGGGCCTGCAGTGACCTTTATGATGACTGGGTCGTCGTCGTGAGAGTCTTCATCAGCAGCAGTATCCGCCACTTCTTGTTGAGCCTCATCACACTCCATAACTATGAGACTTTCGACGAGCTTCCTTTTACGCTGAACTACCTTTGTCAGATCATGGTGTGCCTTACTCTCAGACCGCAGTGGTGGTTCCCAATTTTGATCCGTATCATCAGAAGAAGGTGGGCTTGAAGAATATGTAGACACCACCCATTATCTTTTCCTTGCTAGGGATGAGGAAGACAATGAATGATCATCAGGAGGAGTGGCTTCCTCTAATGATACCTCGGCTTGATTGTCGATTTCCTGATGTGCCCCTACTTCGGGAGGAACAACAATTGTGGGCACCTCTGCTTGCGCATCTCCTTGCGCTGCCTCTCCTTCCACAAGTACTTGGGCTTGTACTTGCACATGTGGTTGTTGTTGCGGCTGTGGTTGTTCAACACTCGTCAGATGAGTTACAACAACCTGTGTTGATTGAGGGACATTGCCGCTACTTTCTTGCGATGAGCCAACATCACTGGTCGATGGTGATTGAACAACTAGACTAAGTGCCTCTGCAGCACTCAAGGGCTTGGACTTAAGTTGGCGTGGTGGTGGCACTGAGCCAAATGGAGCGGGGTGCTGCTCCCAGCTTGGTCCCCAGCAGATCCCGCTGCTGCTGCAGGCGTTCTTTTTTTTTTACTCCCAAAAAATGTGGCGGGCGGCACACCAGTCTCCTTGGTAACTTGCTTCTTCTGCTCCTTACTGGCAACTTTCTTGCCAGAGGAGCTACGGAGAACTTTTTTTGGGGTCATCTTCATCAGAGGTCAGAACAGCAGGCCACAGTTGCCCGAGTTGCAGAGTTGTCTGTGGCCAGACGTGACGTCGCGTGACGTTATGCTGCACACATACACCGCTGCAGGACTTCTTCCTGGCACTGGTGGTTCTCTTGAGTCTTGTGCACCTAAAAGCAATGGAAGACAGAGGATCATCAGTTCAGTTATACACCCCAAAAAATCGAAAAACACAGAAAAATCAGCACAATCCCATGCCATCCATGCCCTCCATGATGTTTAAATTCAAGACACCCCACAGAAAGACTAGGCCAATGCACCACCCACTACCCCTGGTTAAAAGGCCACAACAACAGACCCAAAAATCGAAAAACACAGAAAAATCAGAACAATCCCATGCCATCCATGCCCTCCATGATGTTTAAATTCAAGACACCCCACAGAAAGACTAGGCCCATGCACCACTCACTACCCCTGGTCAAAAGGCCACAACAACAGCCCAAAAAATGAAAATCACAGAAAAATCAGCACAATCCCAAGCCCTCCATGATGTTTAAATTCAAAACACCCCACAGAAAGATTAGGCCCATGCACCACTCACTAACCCTGGGCATAATGGTTGAAAGCTAGGCAAAATGGTTGCAGACCTAAGAACACTGCCTGCATTCAAAATGGCCCCCTGCCTCCCAGCACATGGCCAGGGCCTGCCTGTAGCAGCACTCAAAATGGCCCCCACCCACATGGCCTGTCCCCATGAACACCCCCAAAAATTGAAAACACAGAAAAATCAGCACAATCCCATGCCATCCAGGCCCTCTATGATATTTAAATTCAAGACACCCCACAGAAAGACTAGGCCCATGCACCACTTACTACCCCTGGTCAAAAGGCCACAACAACAGCCCAAAAAATCGAAAAACACAGAAAAATCAGCACAATCCCATGCCATCCAAGATGTTCCAATTCAAGACACCCCACTGAAAGTCTAGGCCCATGCACCACTCACTACCCCTGGTCAAAAGGCCACAACAACAGCCCAAAAAAACGAAAATCACAGAAAAATCAGCACAATCCCAAGCCCTCCATGATGTTTAAATTCAAGACACCCCACAGAAAGACTAGGGCCATGCACCACTCCCTACCCCTGGGCATAATGGTTGAAACCTAGGGAAAATGGTTGCAGACCTAAGAACACTGCCTGCATTCAAAATGGCCCCCTGCCTCCCAGCACATGGCCTGCCTGTAGCAGCACTCAAAATGGCCCCCACCTACATGGTCTGTCCCCAAAAACACCCCAAAAGAATCGAAAAACACAGAAAAATCAGAAAAATCCCATGCCATCCATGTCCTCCATGATGTTTAAATTCAAGACACCCCACAGAAAGACTAGGCCCATGCACCACTCACTACCCCTGGTCAAAAGGCCACAACAACAGCCCAAAAAAACGAAAATCACAGAAAAATCAGCACAATCCCAAGCCCTCCATGATGTTTAAATTCAAGACACCCCACAGAAAGACTAGGCCCATGCACCACTCACTACCCCTGGGCATAATGGTTGACAGCTAGGCAAAATGGTTGCAGACTAAGCATGGGCGAATTTTGCGAATTCGCGATCTGCGAATTTGCGGATTTGCGAATTTGCGATCCGCAAAATTCGCGAATTTGTGCAAATTTGCGTATTTTTGTTTTTTTGCGTGTTCGCTGGGTTTTCTGCGTGTTCGCGGGGTTTTTTGCGTGTTCGCTTGGCTATTTGCGTCTTCGCGAGCCGCTTGCATAGCGAAGTTACCCATGCAGTCGTTTATGGGAGAGGGAGAGAGAGATAGTTAGATAGTTAGATAGATAGATAGATAGATAGATAGATAGATAGATAGAGAGAGAGAAATAGAGGGAAAGAGAGAGGGAGAGAGAGAACAAGAGAAAGAAAGAGAGGCCGGCTCTCTGAAGGGCCAGATTCCTGAGTTGCCCCTACAGAACATACAGCTTTTTATTTTTAGCAAAATGCATATGAAAATTGTGTTGTAAAGGTCTCTTTTAGTTTAACCCCTCCTGACAACTCAAAATGGGTGTATTTGCCATCCTCTCCCTTCTTCCTATTTTTTATATCTGTAAGTGATTCCTGATGAGGTTTAATTCCTTGGACAGGTGCCTCGTTGCCTACTTGTAACTATTCTCTGACCCTACTTCAAGGGTCAGAGCAGGGTCAGAGAATAGTTGCAAGTAGGCAACGAGGTGCCAGGAAGCAATTAGCAGCAGGTGTCCAAGTTGAAGTTCATTTGTTTGTAACCCTTTTGTAAAAGGTTACAAAGAAATTAGGTTCAACTTTTGCACCTACTGCTGTAACCCTTGCTTGGCTGAAAATTCGTCCCCGCTGATTCGCGGATTGTACCGCGATTCCGCGAGGTTCGCGGATCGCGAAATCGCGATAAATCCGCAAATTCGCCTGCGAAACGGATTTTACGCCCACCCTGATTGCAGACCTAAGAACACTGCCTGCATTCAAAATGGCCCCCTGCCTCCCAGCACATGGCCAGGGCCTGCCAGTAGCAGCACTCAAAATGGCCCCCACCCACATGGCCTGTCCCCATGAACACCCCAAAAAATCGAAAAACACAGACAAATCAGCACAATCCCATGCCATCCATGCCCTCCATGATGTTTAAATTCAAGACACCCCACAGAAAGACTAGGCCCATGCACCACTCACTACCCCTGGTCAAAAGGCCACAACAACAGCCCAAAAAAATCGAAAAAGACAGAAAAATCAGCACAATCCCATGCCATCCAGGCCCTCCATGATGTTTAAATTCAAGACACCCCACAGAAAGACTAGGCCCATGCACCACTCACTACCCTTGGTCAAAAGGCCACAACAACAGCCCAAAAAATCGAAAAACACAGAAAAATCAGCACAATCCCATGCCATCCAAGATGTTCCAATTCAAGACACCCCACTGAAAGTCTAGGCCCATGCACCACTCACTACCCCTGGTCAAAAGGCCACAACAACAGCCCAAAAAAACGAAAATCACAGAAAAATCAGCACAATCCCAAGCCCTCCATGATGTTTAAATTCAAGACACCCCACAGAAAGACTAGGGCCATGCACCACTCCCTACCCCTGGGCATAATGGTTGAAACCTAGGGAAAATGGTTGCAGACCTAAGAACACTGCCTGCATTCAAAATGGCCCCCTGCCTCCCAGCACATGGCCTGCCTGTAGCAGCACTCAAAATGGCCCCCACCTACATGGTCTGTCCCCAAAAACACCCCAAAAGAATCGAAAAACACAGAAAAATCAGAAGAATCCCATGCCATCCATGTCCTCCATGATGTTTAAATTCAAGACACCCCACAGAAAGACTAGGCCCATGCACCACTCACTACCCCTGGTCAAAAGGCCACAACAACAGCCCAAAAAAACGAAAATCACAGAAAAATCAGCACAATCCCAAGCCCTCCATGATGTTTAAATTCAAGACACCCCACAGAAAGACTAGGCCCATGCACCACTCACTACCCCTGGGCATAATGGTTGACAGCTAGGCAAAATGGTTGCAGACTAAGCATGGGCAAATTTTGCGAATTCGCGATCTGCGAATTTGCGGATTTGCGAATTTGCGATCCGCAAAATTCGCGAATTTGTGCAAATTTGCGTATTTTTGTTTTTTTGCGTGTTCGCTGGGTTTTCTGCGTGTTCGCGGGGTTTTTTGCGTGTTTGCTTGGCTATTTGCGTCTTCGCGAGCCGCTTGCATAGCGAAGTTACCCATGCAGTCGTTTATGGGAGAGGGAGAGAGAGATAGTTAGATAGATAGATAGATAGATAGATAGATAGATAGATAGATAGATAGATAGATAGATAGATAGAGAGAAATAGAGGGAAAGAGAGAGGGAGAGAGAGAACGAGAGAAAGAAAGAGAGGCCGGCTCTCTGAAGGGCCAGATTCCTGAGTTGCCCCTACAGAACATACAGCTTTTTATTTTTAGCAAAATGCATATGAAAATTGTGTTGTAAAGGTCTCTTTTAGTTTAACCCCTCCTGACAACTCAAAATGGGTGTATTTGCCATCCTCTCCCTTCTTCCTGTTTTTTATATCTGTAAGTGATTCCTGATGAGGTTTAATTCCTTGGACAGGTGCCTCGTTGCCTACTTGTAACTATTCTCTGACCCTACTTCAAGGGTCAGAGCAGGGTCAGAGAATAGTTGCAAGTAGGCAACGAGGTGCCAGGAAGCAATTAGCAGCAGGTGTCCAAGTTGAAGTTCATTTGTTTGTAAACCTTTTGTAAAAGGTTACAAAGAAATTAGGTTCAACTTTTGCACCTACTGCTGTAACCCTTGCTTGGCTGAAAATTCGTCCCCGCTGATTCGCGGATTGTACCGCGATTCCGCGAGGTTCGCGGATCGCGAAATCGCGATAAATCCGCAAATTCGCCCGCGAAACGGATTTTACGCCCACCCTGATTGCAGACCTAAGAACACTGCCTGCATTCAAAATGGCCCCCTGCCTCCCAGCACATGGCCAGGGCCTGCCAGTAGCAGCACTCAAAATGGCCCCCACCCACATGGCCTGTCCCCATGAACACCCCAAAAAATCGAAAAACACAGACAAATCAGCACAATCCCATGCCATCCATGCCCTCCATGATGTTTAAATTCAAGACACCCCACAGAAAGACTAGGCCCATGCACCACTCACTACCCCTGGTCAAAAGGCCACAACAACAGCCCAAAAAAATCGAAAAAGACAGAAAAATCAGCACAATCCCATGCCATCCAGGCCCTCCATGATGTTTAAATTCAAGACACCCCACAGAAAGACTAGGCCCATGCACCACTCACTACCCTTGGTCAAAAGGCCACAACAACAGCCCAAAAAAATGAAAATCACAGAAAAATCAGCACAATCCCAAGCCCTCCATGATGTTTAAATTCAAGACACCTCAAAGAAAGACTAGGCCCATGCACCACTCACTACCCCTGGGCATATTGGTTGAAAGCTAGGCAAAATGGTTGCAGACCTAAGAACACTGCCTGCATTCAAAATGGCCCCCTGCCTCCCAGCACATGGCCTGGGCATGCCTGTAGCAGCACTCAAAATGGCCCCCACCCACATGGCCTGTCCCCATGAACACCCCAAAAAATCAAAAAACACAGAAAAATCAGCACAATCCCATGCCATCCATGTCCTCCATGATGTTTAAATTCAGGACACCCCACAGAAAGACTAGGCCCATGCACCACTCACTACCCCTGGTCAAAAGGCCACACCAACAGCCCAAAAAATCGAAAAACACAGAAAAATCAGCACAATCCCATGCCATCCAGGCCCTCCATGATGTTTAAATTCAAGACACCCCACAGAAAGACTAGGCCCATGCACCACTCACTACCCCTGGTCAAAAGGCCACAACAACAGCCCAAAAAAACGAAAATCACAGAAAAATCAGCACAATCCCAAGCCCTCCCTGATGTTTAAATTCAAGACACCCCACAGAAAGACTAGGCCCATGCACCACTCACTACCCCTGGGCATAATGGTTGAAACCTAGGCAAAATGGTTGCAGACCTAAGAACACTGCCTGCATTCAAAATGGCCCCCTGCCTCCCAGCACATGGCCAGGGCCTGCCTGTAGCAGCACTCAAAATGGCCCCCACCCACATGGCCTGTCCCCATGAACACCCCAAAAAATCGAAAAACACAGACAAATCAGCACAATCCCATGCCATCCATGCCCTCCATGATGTTTAAATTCAAGACACCCCACAGAAAGACTAGGCCCATGCACCACTCACTACCCCTGGTCAAAAGGCCACAACAACAGCCCAAAAAAATCAAAAAAGACAGAAAAATCAGCACAATCCCATGCCATCCAGGCCCTCCATGATGTTTAAATTCAAGACACCCCACAGAAAGACTAGGCCCATGCACCACTCACTACCCTTGGTCAAAAGGCCACAACAACAGCCCAAAAAAATGAAAATCACAGAAAAATCAGCACAATCCCAAGCCCTCCATGATGTTTAAATTCAAGACACCTCAAAGAAAGACTAGGCCCATGCACCACTCACTACCCCTGGGCATATTGGTTGAAAGCTAGGCAAAATGGTTGCAGACCTAAGAACACTGCCTGCATTCAAAATGGCCCCCTGCCTCCCAGCACATGGCCAGGGCCTGCCTGTAGCAGCACTCAAAATGGCCCCCACCCACATGGCCTGTCCCCATGAACACCCCAAAAAATCGAAAAACACAGAAAAATCAGCACAATCCCATGCCATCCATGTCCTCCATGATGTTTAAATTCAGGACACCCCACAGAAAGACTAGGCCCATGCACCACTCACTACCCCTGGTCAAAAGGCCACACCAACAGCCCAAAAAATCGAAAAACACAGAAAAATCAGCACAATCCCATGCCATCCAGGCCCTCCATGATGTTTAAATTCAAGACACCCCACAGAAAGACTAGGCCCATGCACCACTCACTACCCCTGGTCAAAAGGCCACAACAACAGCCCAAAAAAACGAAAATCACAGAAAAATCAGCACAATCCCAAGCCCTCCCTGATGTTTAAATTCAAGACACCCCACAGAAAGACTAGGCCCATGCACCACTCACTACCCCTGGGCATAATGGTTGAAACCTAGGCAAAATGGTTGCAGACCTAAGAACACTGCCTGCATTCAAAATGGCCCCCTGCCTCCCAGCACATGGCCAGGGCCTGCCTGTAGCAGCACTCAAAATGGCCCCCACCCACATGGCCTGTCCCAATGAACACCCCAAAAAATCGAAAAACACAGACAAATCAGCACAATCCCATGCCATCCATGCCCTCCATGATGTTTAAATTCAAGACACCCCACAGAAAGACTAGGCCCATGCACCACTCACTACCCCTGGTCAAAATGCCACAACAACAGCCCAAAAAATCAAAAAACACTGAAAAATCAGCACAATCCCATGCCATCCAGGCCCTCCATGATGTTTTTATTAAAGAGACCCCACAGAAAGACTCAGTCCATCCACCACTGAGTACCCCTGGGCAAAAGGCCCCAACAACAGCCCAAAATCGAAAATTCCAAAATTGTAGTTGCAGCAACTGTAATGCCCCAAACAAACTTACTTGTGAAATTTCTAATCCAAAAGTGACCCAAAGAAAGTCAAATAGGCCTCAAATCCAAATATCCAGCAGCATCCACAAAAAGTAATCCTTCCAGGTGAAGAATCCGAATGAAAGTGACCAGCACATGAAGAAAGCACTGGGAGGAGCCTGCTGGACAGGAACAGGAAGTTGGAGACTGTGGGGCACTCCCTTCCTCCTTTTCCCCCCCAAAAATGGACTCCTTGCAAAAAAAAGTGCAGGCAAATGTCAACCTGAGGAGTTATTCTGATAAAAATCATCATTTTCAGAAGGTTTATGCTGCTTGCTGGTGGATTTCTTGTGCAGAATTTCAAATTTTGTAATTGCGAGATTGTTGCTGCTCGCCGCATCTACGTGTTCGCAATTGCGAACTCTCGCGATGCGTGCTGTGCAAGGTGGCAAGCCGCGATTGCGTAATTGCGGTCGCCAAACTCCTGCGGGATCCCGCAGCAAGATCCAAAATGGCGCAGCACTCGCAAAATATCGAGAAAAACAACTCGGCAAACGCTGAATGACGGTAAGTGAATGCAGCACGCCGCAAAATTGTATCACCAGGAAAAAAAATCTGCTGCGTGCGAATTAGCGGATTTTGCGGGAAATTCGCGAATCTCGCGGATTGCGAATTTACCGAAAATCTGCAAAATCCGCGAGCGGAACGGATTTTCCGCCCATGCTTAAAGAGGAATGTTTGGAGTGGGTAGTTTGGAGTGGGGGAGATTGGAGTGGAATAGGTTAGGTTGGAGTGGGGTAGTGTGGGGTGGGGTAGATTGGGGTACAGTAGATTGGGGTGGGGTAGAGTGGGGTGGGGTAAGTTGTATTGGGGTAGGGTGGTGTGTGGTAGATTGGAGTGCAGTAGTTTAGAGTGGAGTAGATGGGGTAGATTGGAGCATGGTAGATTGGGTGGGGTAGATTGGGAAGGGGGAGATTGGAGTAGGGGAGATTGGGATCGATAGGGGTGGGGTAGATTGGAGTGGGTAAGATTGGAGTGCAGTAGGGTATATTTCAGTGGAGTGTGGTAGATTGGAGTGAAGTGGAGGGGGTAGATTTGGGTGCAGTGGAGTGGAGTGTGGTGGAGTGGAGTGGGGTAGATGAGAATGGATTGGGGTAGATTGGAGTGGGGTAGATTGTGGTCAGTTGGAGTGGGGTAGATTGTAGAAGATTAGAGTGGGGTTCGTTGGAGTGGCGTGGGATAGATTAGAGGGAAGAGGAGTTGGATAGATTGCATTGGAGTGTGGAGTGGGGTAAATTGGAATGAGGTATCTTTTATTTATAAAGTTTTATATAGCGCGAACCAGACCCAAGAGGGTATCAGAGCACTTTACATGTAGAATTGTTGCGTTAAGAGTTACATCAGATACAAGCGCATAGTAAGATACAGTACACATAAACAATGATTCACAAATTCGTAGGAGGGAGGGGCGGAAGGAGTAATAGCGGGGAGACTACGAGGAACTGTGCCCAATGTCCGGCTGGGTAGGTGACGGTCAAGGGGGAAACCAGGGCCAATCTCCTCATTAGCTGTCTAGCAGCTCCACTGGGCATCAGCCATGTTGCTCAGGTCTCAGCATTCAGGAAAACCTGATTTTAGTTTATGTGATTTGGGTTGAGAAGGTTATATAGTGCTGGCTAGACCCGTAGGTATCAGAGCGCAAAACTAGAGGTTTGTTGCGTTCCTAGGTATATCTAAAAAGGTTTATGTAGCCCTGGCTAGATCCGGAGGTATCAGAGCACTATACAAGAGGAACATTGTGTTACAAATTACATCAGTTACAATAGCATAGTACAGTACAGTCAACAAACAACGAGGATGAGAGAATTTGTAGGAAAGGAGGGGAGGAAGGAGCCATAACAGGAAGACGAGGAAGAACTGTGTCCGATGTCCGGCTGGGTAGGTGAAAGTCAAGGGGGAAACAAGGGCCGATCTCCTCATTAGCTGTCTAGCAGTTCAACTGGGCATCAGTCATGTTGCTCTGGTCTTAGCATTCAGGAAAACTAGATTTTAGTTTATTTGATTTGAGAAAGGTTATATAGCGTTGGTTTGACCCAGAGGTATCAGAGCGCAAAACCAGAGGATTGTTGCATTACAAGGTATATCTAAAAATGTTTATATAGTGCTGGCTAGACCCAGAGGTATCAGAGCGCTATACAAGAGGAACATTGCGTAACAAATTACATCAGTTACTATAGCGTAGTAAGGTACAGTCAACAAACAACGAGGATGAGAGAATTTGAGGGAAAGAAGGGGGGAAGGGGCCATAACAGGGAGACAAGGAAGAACTGTGTCCGATGTCCGGCTGGGTAGGTGACGGTTGGGGGGGAAACCAGGGCCCATCTCCGCATTAGCTGTCTAGCAACTCCACCGGGCATCAGCCATGTAGCTCAGGTCTCAAGGTTTGAAAAAACTACAAGGATAGAGGTAACTGAAGGACGCGGGAGGGGTTGTGGTGCGCGAACAGCTCAGAATGGGAGTACCCTGGACCCACGGGGGTCCACCACAGCGGTGATTAAGACTGGCCCTGACTAGTCCCATACCCCATCCGGACAGGGAAACGTGTGCTCTTCTGGGTGTTAGTGTTGATCGCGCTTTGATTGCAGGAAGATCTTAAGATCAAGCATCTGGGATGGGCAAACAGGAGGTTTGTGAGGTGAGAGGGCATGAATTGCATTAGGCAAGGGAAGGGCTAACATGGTTCACTTTAAGTAACACTACAAAATACAGGGAGGACAGAGGTCTGTAGCGAGGTGAAACACAGTGTGTGGGCCCCTCCCCCACTGATCAAAGCCTCTCTGTACCCATGTTGCGGGCACGCCAGTCTTCCGTTAATGCAGCCCTCCCTTACAGGGATTGGATTGGATTGGATTGGATTGGATTGGATTGGAGTGGGGTAGATTGAAGTGGGGTAGATTGAAGTGGGGTAGATTGGAGTGGTGTGTGTTGCATTAAGGTATGTTAACCCCTCTACTACAAGTCGCCCAAGCAAATATTCTTCCCGCTTTAACCTATGGTAGTGAGGACTTGTTTTGGGCAGGCAGGTGACCTACTCAGCGACTGGGAACCAAAGACATAGGCACTTCCTCCACAATCCTTTAAGTAAACACAGTCTCTTCAGTAGGAGCTTGTAATGCCCATTAGCACCGCAGTTAACTCATGTAGGTCATAAAAAGCAAAGTAGACCAAGGTAGGAAAGGGCAGATTGAGAGGTCTATTACTAAGGTAAAGGTACATTTGCCTAAATCTGCACTTGTATGTTTACTCTTAATCTTTGTAGTACATTCCCTACTTTTGACTATTCCGCATTTCCAAATGAATATTTCTACTGGT
The DNA here is from genome assembly GCF_964263255.1 of Lissotriton vulgaris. Taxonomy (NCBI): domain Eukaryota; kingdom Metazoa; phylum Chordata; class Amphibia; order Caudata; family Salamandridae; genus Lissotriton; species Lissotriton vulgaris. The sequence continues at coordinate 43,137 of NW_028243657.1, forward strand.
AAGTATTCACACATAGGTAGAGTTATCCACCACTGGGCAGAGATCTTTAGGTCGTAAAGAGTACACAAATTGACTTTAAATGTAAATGTAATGTTAAATATTAATGCAAAAATACTACATTACTAGTAATTTCATTTTGAATTAGATACCCTCTTGAAAAATGAGTGCACTATATAAAACAACATAACATAGCAAATGTAATACATTTAAATATATTAATTAACTTTTTTAAAGATTTATCAAAAACTTTTTTTAAACTTTAGTCTGCATTCGTTTTCATATTTAAAGTTTTTTTATAAATTATATATAATCTTTTTGACATTAAAATGCATTTAAATAAATTCATTACATTTCATTTAAACATTATTTCCAATAGGGTGCTTGTTTAATTCCCAGTATCAACATTTTTTTTTGGGGGGGGGGTTGCAGTATCAGTGGTTGGCCAAGTGTGTTACTGGATGTTCTCCATCTGTGAGATGGATACTATTTACAACTGTTCTGGGCCATTTTAGGCTGTAGTAGCTATAAACTAAAAAAAGAGCACTTTGTGAACAGCTATGAGGTTACCCATTTGTGGGATGATGCACACACACCTAAACACTTCTTTAACTCTTTATTTACCCCAAAAAGCCCTCCCACGTATTAATGAGTATTCCCATTTCCCAGCTACTCCTTCTGTCACTCCCAGCTTTATTACTGAAACATTGGCACGTGTGCAGAGATCTACGCATTCGTGATGGATCTCCACATAAAAGATAGGAAAGGAAGATGCAGAGACTTTTGCATGTATTTTTTGAAATATCAGTTTGTAGCATGGGACTAGTATCTTGTAATACTAATACACATATTACAAAATGCTGTTTGTGAACAGGCTCATCATAAATGTCTGGACTATCATCACTGACCGGTCTACAATTGTATCCATCTGTCCATCCTCCTTTTTCTAAGGATTTGCTGTGATACCCTATGTCTGCACTCCTCTGGCACACAAGGTATGAAAATATAACATCACAAGAAAATCTCTGTTTCCCCTAAAGGTAGAGCAACAGTAACATACTTTTAACAACAAAATACTCCAGGAAATTTTAAAAACAAATTGAGTACAGAACAGAGCATGTGTAGGGAAAGTGCACGTGCTCAACAGCAAATGCCATGGGCGAACACATATTTTGTCTGCTGTTCCCTCGACTATATTAATCTTGTTTCAAACTGATGTAAATTAAGTGTCTAACATGGGAATATTTGTTGAATCAAAAATGTCTTTTGCATTAGCATTAGCATTCCATAAAAGATAATCTGTCCCTCAATTTCCAGGCTCCAAGCCTGATTTTAGTCAGAGACTGCCACCAAAAAATATCTTTCAGGTAGTGTGACAGTGATACATGACTTAACTTACATATTAATGGCCCCACAGGAAATAAAGTAAAGACACAATAATCTGTTTTATTTTATGGTTGTCCTATGGTCTTCAAATTAGGCCATTGTAAAATGTTCTGTATTTTGTTGATGAATGCCCCTATGTCCTCCAAGTTGAAACAGCTGTGCTCACTTTCGCCAGAGGAACATCTTCAATATTTTCTTAGGAGATGGACACCAACCTTTTGAACAACCTGAACACCAGAGGAAATAGGTACCTGTGTTAAAGTCAATGGAAAATGGAATGGTGGACCCGATGCAAAGGTTACCCTGATGAGATGTCCAAAGCATAACACAAGGATGGACAGAGTATTTGAATGATTAATGGGATGAATACAGTTTTTCAATGTACTCTTAAACTGTCACGCAGACTTGCAACGGATGCCACAACCACATGATAGAGTAGCAGGAGAATGAAAAAGGATGGGGTACCACTTCCGTTCACTAGCAAACAGCTGAAGAGGCTTTAAGCTACTGCCAACCTGTCATATGCTTTGCCCTCTTGAACGTCCACTGCTATTCATTTAACCATGTATTCATTTATTTATTCACCTGTATGCACATGCTTCAATGATGTTCTGGTATGAGTTGATAGTCCACCAACATTCATAGAGTAGATGTTCCTGTAGAGCGACAAATGAAGGGAGATTCAGTGGGTTTGGGCAGATGTGCATGAGAATTCACTCATTTCTTTAAACACTTTACATCGAGTCACAGGCCCCATTTTTCTCCTAATAAAGATGAAAATCAACATATAAAAGTAGTGCACACGTATTTATGGGAGGAATAATGTTTAGCATTTGAGAGCGAATCGCAGCCAGTACCAGTGTGCTTGTAATAGGGTGCTATCTGTATCCTTACCAGAGTCAATGAGACTACAAAGATTGTACTTGTTTCTCAACATATAGGCTGCACACTGAGAATATATCTATTTATTGACGAGAAAAGCTATGCATGAGAGAGGCTTGCTTGGAAACTATTTTTTATGGCCTTTGGTTCCATTAAGATATTAGCTATGTATTCAGACTGGAAGGATTTTAACGAAGATTCATTTTAATGTAGACTTGATGTGATGATTTCCATCTAATATGTTGTCAATTCTGTTCATTTGTTCGTATATTGCAGTTATCGTTTTCAATATTATTTTCATATTTCTAATACCGTGCATTCAAATAGTTCGCAATAAAGTTGGGCTTTAATATAAATAACGTCTTTTAAAATATATGTTGTACATCTCTATGGGTCTGATTCACAAGGGTAAACTTGTGGCATAAACTCAACCCATAAAAGGATTGGTCTTTTCTATATTTTTTTATGCAGAGTTCTTTGTCATGCCTGCATACCTAAAATTCAAAGTAGTCAAATAAAATTCATAGTTTGTGAATACCGTCAAATTCCCCCAAAATACTACGCTTACACAAAAGTGAACGTTTTCTTTGGTGAATCAGGCCCACTGTGTGTCAATTATTTGGGGAATAATGTTCCATAAGCTAAAAATGCATAAATATATTCCTGGCAGAGTGTAACAGGACGGACTGAGGTTCAATACATGTTGTCTTCAAGTAAGCTTTGGGCGAAGCATAAGTCACAGCCTATCTGTCTGCCCAGCTTCTCAGCTACAGCAAGTAAGTTGGCCCTCCTTTGAGCATGCACTTGGTAACTGATTTGTAAATGAGAATGTGTCCCCTAGGAACACCTTGCCCTTATTCCATCCATGGCCTTGGATGGAGCAGGCAGTGGACAAGCGTCCCACTTCCTCTTCCCACTGATACAGACTCAAACAGAAAACTTTTGTTAAAGCAGCACCCCTGCCTTCAATGGACAAGGACTGGTTTAAAAAGAAAAGTTTGATGTTTTGATCACCAAATGTCAAGACGGAGGTCTGCTGTGCCTTGCAATCTCCATCCCTGCTTTCTCTGCCAAACTCCAGGAATTGCAAATTGTGATCTGCCTCATTATTATTAATAATGCACGTCAGTTTGTGGCTTCCTGCTAATGGACATTTTGCTCAGCAGCCTATTCACATGAATATTCCATCATAAATTGAATTTCGATTCTGTAACCAGCCAGTGTCCAGACTGGCCATACCCGAATTTTAGAATGGGAATGTTACATCTGACCTTCAATGTTTTCCTCGCATATTCTTACACTTATAGAAATGTGTGGAGAAGATGGTGGCCAGGTGCCTTACGTATCCTGTGGAATAGCCAGTTGGGTTAGTAACTGGCTGAGCTGCATACCTACTCGAATATAGTAGCCGCTGCCTGGCAAAGGTAGTCGGCTGCAGAAAAGCACAAGTGACGTCTGATTGGTAGTGCTGTAAACTTGAAAGCTAGATAGTGACGTAAAGACCATGTAATCCTACTGCACTGCTGCCGGTAGGGAGTTTCAAAACATCCATGTCGTACAGTCTCCTATACCACCCCGGCCGTACGCGTGATGACCTTGGCGCCTAAATCGTAAGTGGACACTGGAGCTCTGTTTCCACTCAATAGTAGCCTCGTATTTTTAACATCTGATTGAACATTTTCATTTTTTTTTTAACCCCCAAATATCTGTTCAATGTTGGTGCGGGGGTGGGTTTGCAGATTTCTAATTGCTCACAGAGCACCCATTGCTCCCTGCAGCCATGTTTCCTCACTATTTTCGGCTCTGTAGCTCCTCTTGAAAGCCTGAAGTACTGGAGCTAGTCATGAGAAGAGGTGGGCATGGGCAGACCGCAGCATCCGCCCCCAGATGATTCAACAGAAGAAGGCCATGGAGGCATGGGTCAAGAGGACAGCAGGGGGGCCATGGGTGTGAATGGATGAGTGAGGGACAGGGTAAAGGTATAGTGACAAAGACACATCTGCATTTACATACAGTAGAACATTTACAGCCTAATATTGGTCCATAGTTCCCTTATCTTCATAACACATAGGTACATATGAATTGGTTTGTTCTATTCATATGGGTCTGAGGGTCTGTGGTAGTCTACACTTCCTCCCCTGTTGGTAGGAGGGTGGTTTGGTTCCTCAATGTGGGGTCTTCTTCTGGACAAGGTTGTGTGGGGAGCACTTGTAAATGGATGGAACTGTCAATGAACGATCCTAGTGGGCTTCCAATGGCTCCTCTGTATTTTGCTGGATAGTGGTCATTTGGGGTAATGGATCTCCCGATGCGTGTTGCCAAACAGTCAACAGGAGAAAGTCTCGCTCTCGTCTTGCTTTAGATTGACCCTCACTCATCCATTCACCCCAATTACCCATAAAACCTTCTTTCTCTTTTTCACATTGTGATCACTATAAATAATACATGCACTAAGAATATACATAAATGGTTATATTGAATAACATTATTGCTCTGAATTACAAGAGCATCTAATGAATGTTTCTCTTATGTATTTATAAATTAAAAATCTTCTTTTCTATTGAATAGAATTGGAACTGTTTTGTGGTGATTTGTTTATCTTTCCATATTTTAATTTGAAAGACCTACCATGACCCCCTTTTGAACGTACCGTTAGCATCAATGTAGGCACCCTTGCACCACGGTGCAAGGGTTCCTGCGTTAGAGGCAAGATTGTTTGTGTTCGGGAAGGTACACCTTTCTGGTCAAAAACAATCTCCTGCGGCATTCACCTCTTTCTATGTGCAGAATTTAGAAAACCTAAAAAGAGGAAATAACGAGGAGGAAAAACTATATTTTTCCTCATTACGCCCACTTCTGGGGATTCGAAGAACGTTTGACGTATTCCCAGGTCTACCACTTATGGTAAATCTGTGAATGAGGCATACCACCATTGAAATGCCGACCTGGGGCAGAGCAACGCAGCAGAGTGATTTATACTAAGTTGCTTTACTTTGTATCTATCAAGCCACTAAGAGCTACGCAAGGGTACTGGCGTGGCTTGAAAGATCACATCCTGAGGGCTGGGTCGCTTTTGCCCCTCGTTGCCTGGTGCAAAAGCGACACAACGCTTTGATAAATATGACCCTAGGTCTGACCTCAAATGCTAATCATGGTGATTTAATATATAAAGGTACAGTTATTGCTAACTCTGTCAAAAGGTGCTCCCTTCATGGACTTAGTACATTTTCACTCCATCATTCTGTACTTGCAAAGTTCATTCGAACTAATTTCATGATGGAGCCGAATAAGGAACATCTTCTGAGGCAATTATCCTTCATAAAATTGTATCTGCTCTCGAACTGTAGCGATTCAATGTACCTGGGGAAAGGAAACTGAAACAGTCATGTTGTGTGAATGTCAAAATACGAATTTCTCTATCAGCAGCAACATTTGATAGCAAAATCTTTGCTCAAAGGAATTATTTCAGATTTGCCCTTCCAGCTACACCTAATGAATGGGATCATTATGGAAACAATTATCCAACTGGATAGTCTAAGCATTATCTGAGCTGTTCATCCAACCCTAATGTGATCTCTTCACCGAGGGCTCTGTGCATCTCTGAATGATCCTGTCAGGAACAGGAACGCTGACAGTTCAGCCACTAAAGAGGCACATGTCCAAATCTGTTCCCAAGTAAATGATTCGAATGCAGATATATTGCAGAACTGGAAAGCAGGTCCATTTCCAGAGATTTATCTGTATTTTTATGCCTGATTAGCATAGAGGCATTTCCTTCCTGAATGGTAATTTTACTCGGATACAAAGAATGCATACACCACCAACTTAATAGCCAGCCTCGTTGCTTAAAGATAGCATTGTAAAACTTACACCCCATGATGAAGCTTGGATTATATGACCCGATCCTTCTGAGGTTCATTACCATTATACACCTAATACATCTCTGGGACGGCAATGTCAACAAAAGAGAGAACTTCCGGCCATTGACGCTGCCTGCGTGAACTCAATTTTCATTAAATTAACGCAGACGAATGCGCAGTTCCCTCTTCAGAAATTGTATAGCGATGAGGTGTGTCTAACTTCCAGAAGTTAATGAACTACGAAACTACAACCAACCTCCTGTGCATGCTGTGCGCATCTCCACCAACCCCAACCCTGCGTTCATACCATCATGATGCTATATTATCTACTGATTATTAAAAATATATGCTGCAGTGAGTTTTATTCTAGGCTTTGTAATTTCATAAAACCAGTGCACTTAAACATTCAGTATTGCAGTAAGGAATATTTGCTACAGGGGTAGGAAGTCATCGTAATATGAGGTGAAAGAAGCGAGACATTTGAATCTTGCATTAATTCTGAATCTAACATGTTGGCCCCAAAAATCTACTGATATAAAACCAGGGCAAACTTTAAACTCCTATGGCCAGATTTCGAACACTGTCATGCAATGCAGCGCGTGTAGCATTCTACGAGGCTGTGCTGCGTTGCCTGAATGGAAGAGAGCAGGAGAGAGCCATATTCACAGGGAATTGGCACTCTCCTCCTCACTCCCCAGCGCCGATGCTGATTTTGGCTGCTCTGCGCCAGGCACACACCTTATCACCAATGCGCTAGGGTGCATGCCTGAGTCCAGATTAGGTTGTGTACAGAAAGGGCACCATTCCTGTACAAAACATGCTATTCTCAGAATTGACCAAAAGCATTTCGGAGCACATTAACAAGGAACAGGGAAAATTAACGCTAAGGGTGCTTAGCGTTAATTTTCTTAACGCCCGCTATCGCTGGATAATATCACCTGGTTATCGCGTTAATAACAATTCTAAACGCCTAGGCAATAAAAAATCCAGTGATAGCGGCATTTTGGGAGATTATCGCTGGTAATGCAGCAATAAAACTACCAGGATAGAGCTATCCTTGTTAATAGCCCATGGTGGACTTAGCCATGTAATCCACCTCCCATTGGATTACATGGCTAAATCTGAAAATTAGTAGACGTTAAAAAGCAGCATTAACCGTGGTTAGCGCTACTTTGTTTGTCTCTAACGGGGTTAGCATGAAGCTTGATAATAGGAGAAATGTCGTTTAGTGACATTTCTCTTATTATTTTGCTCTGGAACGCCCACTTTGCATCTCATTTGAGATGCATAGGGAAGCGTAGTGGGAAAGGGTGCTAACATGCGATTTTGCATGTTAGCACACTGTTGTTGATAAGGCGATATTTTTATCTCCGCTTCTTTGGCTTTTAAAACCAAAAAAGCGGAGATAAAGCCCCTATTAATATGACCCTTCCTACTTTGTGTGCTGCACATTTCTCTGTTTAACACATGCTTTTCAGCGACGTTAATTTTTGCTGCTAAACCCTTTCCACTAAAGTTAGTAAATCTGGTTTGGCATCAGAAAGCATGAGTGGTTGCTTGGGAACGCCCATAAACCCCCCATTTAACACCCTCTTAACACAAAGCAAGGCAGAGCAGCACTTTGCACTGCTTTGCGTTACTTTTCTATTAAAACCAACACAAAATATTTATTTACGTTAGTTTGTGACTCCCAAAATGGGTTTAGCATCAGGTTAGCATTTAAATGTAACTCTAACCTGAAGCTAAACCTTTCAAAATCTGGGCCCTAGTTTAAGTATGAGAGAAAACACACATTTATACACAAAGGTTCAAGGTTCAAATTTATTTACATCAGTTAATTAAAACCATAATATTTGCATAGCTCGATATATATATATAATAAAAGTTTCAAATTCATTGAGTGTGGCAGCTACTTTTTGGTTTTAAATTGATTTTACAAACTTTCTGTTAAAATACCATTACTAAAAATATAAAAAATGTGTACTTGCATATTAGAGTATTCTTTACTTTCTGCTCCAATCTTAGTACTTTGTCCCTTTATATAATATCTAATTATTTTCCTGTTTCATCACCTTTAAGTATTTATAGATTGCACAGTCTTCACCAATCCTTTGCTGTCAATAATTGATCTGTTCCAATAATATTTTTATAAAAGCAGATATTATTTGCGGAGTCTGCCCTTTCATGCCAAAAAGCAAGGCATTTCAGCTTTCTGATATCATGTAAAATAAAAAGTATTTTCAATAAAATCTTACGTTCAGTTAGTAATATAGGGCAGATTGATATAATATGTGTTATGCTTTCCTCATATCTTTTACATAGTCTGCTATGTCTACTTGGTATACTGTGGTTTCGGTTGCCATTTGGGGATATATTCCAGTGTTTGACATACACCAAATCGTAGGTGAAGTAACAATTTTATAAATTGATTTTAATAATGTTAATAAATACATCCATGGGCGAGGCTGTTTGTACGAGTCAAATGTAGTCCAATTATGTCTTCTCTTACTAAATTCCTCTTTATCTTTATTCTATGACAAACTCCTTATTTGTTTATTAGTGGCTTCCTAAAAGGCGTCTGAGGTAGTATCAAATTCCATAGCTCCTTTGCTTCCAGTTCCTTTATGCTTTCTCAAAAGCCCATGCTCAAGTGTTTATACTCAGCTGAGTTTTATTTTGGATTTCTTCCCACAGCAGGGCGCGGAGTGTGCTTTTATCAAAAGTTCTAAGGCAGCCTTTTTGACCCATGATTCAGTTGGTCAAACCAAATTCTAATCAAATCTGTGCCAGTGACGCACTCTGGGGAGGTAAAACAAGAGTCGAAAAACCTTACTTTTTACAGAGTTAAAAAAGGTACCAGACTTTCCATGGAAAACAACTGCCCCGTGTCCAAGAGTTGTAATAAATGTGGCCTTCATTGCTGCTAGTAGTGGCTAGAAAGATGAACTTTGTAATATCCGGTATAGTAGTTGAAAAGCTGAAATTAAGGAGGCAAATTTTGGTTTCAAAGTATTCTGATGGAAAGGATGCGTTAATCGATATTATAACCAAATGCCAAGATATTTATTTAACGAGCCTCGGAGAAGTGTCTTCCCACCTAATGACTAGCTCCCCTTTTTATTGATTTTCCGGCTAAAAATACTAACTTGTGTTATCGTGAAATTGATAGTCATTTCGTTTTCGGGGCAGTAAAGGTCTAAATGGTTTAATATTCTTTGCAGGCCAATCCCAGTTAAATACGGCAGAACTAAATCATCGGCATATTATACCGAGGACACTTTTGCATTTGCCAGAGTTGGAGGATGTGAGTTGGCTGACTCTAAAATAGTGCATAGATTCGCCAGAAATAATAAAATACAATTGGCGCAAGAATGCAGCCTTGCTTCCCAGTCTCTTTTTATTGAAATTTTACCTGTCAACCCTTTGTTTTGTCTAAGTTTGAACTTGTCCCAGTTATTAGTGTATAAGAGCTGGATTGCCCACAATAAATGTATAGGGATGTCCCAATTAATCAGCTTCTACCATACAGATTTCGTTTGACATAATCAAAAGCTTTTGAAAAGTCTACAAAGCACATGTACAGAAGTTGTTTTTTTGATACACATTTACCCATAATCATTGTGAGTGCTACTAGTTATCTATTGTACTAGATTTTGATCTAAAACCTGTTTGGTTGAATTAGATTACATTTTTTGCTTTCTGCCCATTTTTCCAGAATATTAGACCCGCAAATACTTTGGAATCTGTATCCATGAGGGCAATCATGTGGTAGCTATCTGGGGGATGAATAAGGACCTTTCTTCTATATAATCTTGTTTCAGGAATTGCCTCTGTCGCTAGGCAGAAGTTAAATAAGGAATAAAAGTGGGAACTCCCAAAATCACGGTCTCCTGCCGATTGATTGTGTCTGAACCCCTCACCTGTTACATCACATGCAGTTTACGAACCGCGAGCCGCAGGGAGAGAAGCTCTCCGCTCCTGGGAGGCTAGGGCAGCATGATTCCTGTGACCCCCAGTGCCTTTCGGGTGCCTTTTCAACCTCACAGCCCCCAGGCCGGCTCGGCAGCCCCGCAGACGGCAGAGGGGGAGGGAGGGAGGAGAGCGCAGACAGCCGGGAACGGCCGAAGCAGGAGAGAGAGGAGCGGCATGATTCTAGCGACCCCAGATGCCTTTTCGACCTCATTGGGGGGAAAGCAGACAGCCAGGAACGGTGAGAGCATTGGTGGGGCCAACAATTATAAACTTCTGTAGATGCCCCCGACCAAGCTCGAGTTTGTATGCTGCAAGGGGCTCTGTGCAATAAAAAGGAGTAGCCAGTTGAGCCGGGCAAGTTCAGTGGCTTTATTCGGCCTCCGCGAAGTGTGTGCCCGGAGGAGCCTTCGGAATCGTCCTGGTTGGAGCCAGGTGCGGGTTGAAGGTAACTCCTGATAGGCCACACTCCAGGCGCGCAACACCCATTGGGCTCATGGGGCTTCAGCCCCCTTCGTCGTGCCTGTCAGCCCAGGCTGACACAGCTTTGCGGGCTGGCGAGCATGTAATTTGAGCCGCACCCGAGCACCCTTTCTCACAGCCACTTTGTCCGTGGTTAGAAGAATCAGCCCCCCCCCCGAAATATTTTCAGCCCCCCCCCCCGAAATTTGGTTTTAGTTGCCCGCCTGCCACACTCGCATCGGTAAGATACTTTTATTTGGGGCTGAGTGCAACTACTAGCAATGCCTTAGGGTATACACAATTGGATGATCAGCGAGTAACTTCAACCAAATACTCCTGCAATCCACTACTGTCTTCCTACACAGCATATCGTAATATGACATGACACAGTTTGCAAGGGTGCACCGAGGGAGAATGCGAGACAGTGACAAAAAGGATTAAAAAGTGATAAAAAAAGAGAGATAAATTGGGTCCAAAAAGTGGGCCAGGTAAAATACAAACACGAACAGAGAAACTCCTTAGCACACGTTAAAAATCAAGTTCTTTTCAGTTTTTTTCAAAATTGTACATTAAACATTCTTGCATTCAGAAATGAATTGCGTCAGTATCATCCGGTTGTTTCTTGGAAAGTTTTATTCTTGAACTCTCACAGCCAACACGTGTTTCGTCGAATTGAGAATGTAACCCACGACTTTTTCAAGGCTGCATTGGTAGAGAAAAGAACATACACAATAGTTTCAGGATCTAATATAATTTTTTCCATTAACACAGTGTTAAAAGTCACACTGTTAAGTACTAATTAATATCCAAGTCAGTTGATAGTTATTCATATGTGCCATGCAGCATATTATAACAGGTGGTGATTAGTCACTCAATTTCGTGATTGCAAACAGTAGTTTCAAATATTATATACAAAGTATTATTTTATGTAGATTAAAATGTTTATATATTTAGAAAAGACACATAATGTACATCTGTTAATCAGTAGGTCTATGAACTCGTAGTAAGATGGAGAGACCAACAAGTGATATGAGCATTTATATAAAAGGTGCAGGTGCTCAGGGTACCGTCATATTCAAAAGTGATTTAATAAGCTCAGGAGCTACATAATAAGAAGTGCTGGAAGGCCGTTAAGGTGATATATCAAGGTGCGATATTACATGCACAATATCTCGTGAAGGGGTGTCAAAAGACCTCAAGGAATACCTCTTTGTAGTTACGCGGTCGTTTCTGTAAATAAATACATTTTACAAAAAGAGATATTCAGTATCAATGCATTACATTGATGTTCACCGTAGTATTCATGTAGCTAATCGCATTACTCACGTATTCTGCATTGATACTACCAACCCACAGTGGGTTTCTGTCGGGGACGAACTCTGCGTCTTAGTAAATTCAGTGAAATGAGTCTAGTGTAGCTTCTTAACTCTGTATACTCTTATTCATACATAGGGCTGTAAGAATAACGTGCGGTTTTTAATTATTCTTGAAAGTACTGACGTCTTCATAGAGACAATATTAGTCACATACCACGCCTTCTCATAATTGGCTATCTCAATACTGTGGTAAAAAAACACTCTGAAATGCTATGCAACTGTATTTAAAGTATATTAAGCGCTCCTCGTTGTGTATGCTACGAGAGATAGAGTCATGGGTTGATATATTCATGATCACCCGATAAATCCTTTTCTATTTGCAGTGTTAAATTGTAAAGCGATTTGGCATGTTCAAAATACACAAGGGTACGTGTGTGTTATACGAAAAAATATTCATTACTAGTCAACAAATGCTGATAGGTAACGTCACAGAGTTGGTGCTTGACTATTCAGCCCCACCAGTTATATTCTGGTTAATTTGTTAACTCGTGGGTCAGATAGTATGGTCGTTAATGGAAAACGTATATGTCCATATGCGAGGAATATTAACTGCTATTTGACATTAACCAAATACGGGTTTGAAGCGGAAATCCTATGACTAACGTCACATATCATTGCCAATGCTTCGCCTACCTTTCGCCAATCCAACCGTGTAATAATGTGTCCCCGGTCCTTCCGTAAGATACCCGTTCAGCCGTACGTTCCGTCCGTACCGTTGATATTTTTCCTGGCAGTTCTGTCAAGTCTCGTATAAGTTATATTAGGTCCTGAAACTATTGTGTATGTTTTTTCTCTACCAATGCAGCCTTGAAAAAGTCATGGGTTACATTCCCAATATGACGAAACACGTGTTGGCTGTGAGAGTTCAAGAATAAAACTTCACAAGAAACAACCGGATGACACTGACGCAATTCATTTGTGAATGCAAGAATGTAGGATGTACAATTTTGAAAAAAACTGAAAAGAACTTGATTTTTAACGTGTGCTAAGGAGTTTCTTTGTTTATGTATGGGCCTTTGCCTAAATTAGAGGCAGTTGTGGTTCCCTTTACCTTATAGCACCGTTTTTCGAATACTCATTGCACCATATCATAGTGGGATATTCTGATTGGCGCCTTAGAAACCTAAAAACAAAACCACTGGTCTAGTGTTAACTTTCAGGATACTACAAACATGGTGTCCTGGGGAGAGGAGGTCTGAAGATAAGTGCCAAGCTATCCCTGCAACTGATCACGGACAGGCACCCGAGCGTGGTGGTTTCTGAGACCACACTCAGAGAGAGGCAGACCTGTGGAAGCAGTCCAGCAAGGGCTGGGAGCTGCTTGCAGGGCTTGCCCAGTGTGCCTCCCAAGCGGATTTCACCTACTTCATATTTTAAAACAGCTTGTACCAGTGTTGCTCTGACCTTACCTCCACCCTCACCTAGAATCAGGCATAACCAGGCAGAACCCTGACAATACCAATTGAGCAGCAGTATTTTACTAGTACAGGGTAGTAGTAGCGGTAACAGTAGTGACAGGGAAACTAGTGTGGGCCAGCCTGCCACCTCATCCTGTCCAATGCACTTAAACGGAGGAAGCAATAAAAATTGTGAATACAGGTTAGGAAAAGTACTTGCATTAGGAGGAGATGAATCCAAAAAAGAAGGCAAGTAAATCCCACTTGTAAGGTAGCTCTATGATACCAGGACTGAAATCCACATTAAGGGGCATATTACCAACAAGTAGTGATATTTACCGCTATATAGGCTTAGCGTCAATTTTTTTATCGCTGAGCATCGCCGGAATTTATCGCTGAGATAATGTGGTATTAGCAACGTTTATCTCCAAAGCGATAACTGTTACGGCGATAGCGGCAAAATGCGTGAATATCGCTGAGAATACAGCGATATTCACGCATTAGCGATGAAATGCTCTTAGCCATGTTATCCACCTCCCATTTGATAACATGGCTAAGAACTAGTCTGGTCAGGTGTTAATTTTGGGATATATTTGCGCTTAGCGCGAATATTTCCATATCTATGCCTGCCTTGCTAATAGGCGATAGCGACGTTAGCGACTGCTTTCAGTCGCTTACAGGTTGGGTACACCCACTTTGCATGTCATTAGCGATAAATATCGCTGACATGCAAAGCGGGCCCCAAACCGCTCGCTATCGCCTACAAGCTGTCGCTAACTGCTGTTAGAGACGGCTTGCTAATAGGGAGATAGAATTATTGCTGCTTAGCGGCCGAAAACGGCAGCTAAAGCAGCGATAATTCACTATCGCCACCCTTGATAATATGCCCCTTAGTACCTCTAATGTACGAACCAGAGCCTGGTCTGCCAAGAACCGGGAGGCTATGAGGGATGAGTAGCAAAATCTCTCCCTTTTGTCGATAAAAGTCCTCCATCTGTCAAAAAAGGCGCTCAGTACAATAAAAGAAGCACAAACTCCAAGTGAACAAGCATTCTTTTTCTTTGATGTACTTCGATTGCCTAATGAAGATCCACACGATCTAAATGCCTGGTCTGCTCAACCAGTGGAGGTTCCATCGAAGGCTCTTTCCCCGTAATCACAAAAAAAAGACAGTAAGACAGAGATCTGGAAATTTTTTTACTGCTGCATATTGATGAAGAAACTACTTCACACGAATATAGCAGAGTTATGGAATAAGACACATGGCTTCGAATATCACAGATATTTGACACTACATCCAAAGCTCTTGAATACCAATCCATCAAATTTGATATTCAAATATCGTTATTCGAATCCCTAGCACAATTCACTGCAGCCATTAATTTTCGACTTGGGAATATGTACATCACAATAAAAGAGTTATTGCATCAGGCTGCAAAAACACTTTAAGTACACAATTGATATGATAAACAAAACCAATGCTGTACTGGCAACCCTAACATTGAAAAACTCCATGAATTTCCAACTATTGAAACTACTTTGATGGTAGAAATCGAAATTCTTAAGGCTCACCTTCACCTTCCATCAAATACTGATAACAGGCGCACCATATACTAAAGAGTGATAGATGGCAAGGAATCGTCAGAATCAAGCTGATTTCAACCGATTTCTTTAGAATCAACACAACTTTAGCAAAGAGACTGTGGGGCATATTATCAAGGGGGTTTATCTCCGCTTTTTTGGCTTTAAAAGCCAAGAAAGCGGAGATAAAATTATCTCCCTATTACCTAGCTGTCGCTAACACCAGTTAGCGACAGCTAGTAGAAGATAGCGACCATCTTGGGCCCCCTTTGCATGTCAGTGATATTTATCACTAATGACATGCAAAGTGGGCGTGCAAAGATGTTAGCAACTGAAAACAGTCGCTAACATCGCTATCTCCTATTACCAACTTTTGGAGATATTCGCGCTAAGCGCGAATATCTCCAAAAGCTAACACCTGCCCTGAGCAGTTCTTAGCCATGTTATCCAATGGGAGGTGGATAACATGGCTAAGAGCATTAGCTCGGTAATGCATGAATATCGCTGACTTTTCAGCGATATTCATGCATTGCGGCGATCTTTATTGCATTTGCGATAAACCTTGGTAATACCAAGGTTTATTTGCGGTAAAAATCGCCGCAGCTCAGCGGTAAATTTTTGTCTCTAACCAAGCAATAGCGATAATTATCGCTATTGCCAGGTAATATGCCCCTGTATTATTGCTGTGTTACATTGTAAACAGGATTCCTCCAATAATATCGTATTTGAAATTCTCAAGTCCGAAGACTCTCTGGCTGGCACTATTAGTCTGGAGTCATCACAAGACTTGAACTCATTCAAAAAGAAGTCAGGAGAAGTTTGGCATTCATTTAACAAGAGTCTGAAAGAAAACTCTACATTGGAATTAATGTCATTTCGAATTATAAGCGATAGAAAATAAGGAAACAAAATTTAAAAATTCCAAAATTCAAAGAAATTAAAAGAAGTAACAGCAAATGTCTTCCCAATTTGTAAACAAACTAAGAGACCTGGAACCAATATAGAACAATACGATCTATCCATTCATTAGACTAAAATGGAGGAGACTGTGATTCCACCGTTCTGCATCATATTCTTTTAAAAGAGATGACGAACAATGATAAACCAAAAAAGTAAAATCAACATCACCTACTCTTACTACTCTTACTACAAATAAGGCCCAGAGTAGAATAAGAGAACTAAAACAACTTTTAGCAAGATCTAAGTTTTCACACCAGGAAAGAAACTCTCAGCATATGTTTAAAAAACCTACCTCACCACAGTTTGGTTGGGATAGTGATGTACAACAAAGTTCTATTAAATCGCTATCGGAAAGATCACAAAAAAGGAGAACTCCATCAAGGAATCACCTTAATAGTTTAGTTCAATCTTTGACAGACAGTGGCGTACCTGTAAAACAATGTACCACTTCAGGAAATAACCTTCCAACTGCTTCCTATTCAGTTCCTATAAACACCAGTCAAGAGTTGTTGCGTAGGGAAAAACACGAAAACCATATTCCAATCCCACTATAAATCACGGGGTAGAAACTATTTTTTAATTAGATCTAACATTTTGAAACTGCTAGCGGGACAGGAAGATCTAAAACACCTACCACCCACAGGTGCAGAGGCAATAGATTTTAAGAGTGGAAATCCATATGAGACTGCACTAGTAACTTGGTAGTCTCCCAAAATCATAGATCTGATTATATCTAAGGGTAGTGTTTAACTTGATTGGGAAATTAAATTAGCAGAGATAACTGAGTAAAAAAAATACCCTTAAGTTCTCATGTCTACTGATCAAGCAAATTTGTCAGACAAACAAAAGACTCAAACCAAGGCAGTGAAAACCATGACAATTGTGTATTGAAGAATGCGAAAGGTGCAGGTACTGTGTCCTATCTCCTACATTGGAGACATTAAAAATATCTCTGAATGGACCGCAAGAGTGTATCTCTTGAATTTCGAATATAGATCATTGCTAAGTATTGAACTGGAAATGGCTTGCGCCTACGCTTAACCAAAATAGGAGAGATTGACATGATTTAAATACTGATTCTCTCCACGGAAAAAACAAACATCAAATTCAATCAAATTTACATGAACAAAAGCAAGTTAACACAAAAGTTTGCAAAGTAAAACAAGGTGCTAAAATAATAAGGTCCATTGCCATATTCTCATGGAACATTACAGGCACTAAAAAATTGTACACAGATCCTGAACTTGAAAAATACTTTAGAAGTTTCAACATCATATTCCTGCAAGAGACATAGAATATGGGAGAACAGTCACTAGGAGGATATGCAGTAATATGCATTGCTGCTCAAAAACCAAAAAAAACAGCCACCCAAAAAGGGGATCATCAATCTACGTAGCATTTGATAAAAACATCTCATACACTAGCTTGACAAATAATGTCACTTCCATACATGGAATAATAATAAATAACTGGAATTACGGAAGTACCACATGCCCAATTTATATCTTAAATATACATGTTTATCCCAACTAAACACAAAAATGAATAAATCGAAACATAATCACAGATTTTCTTATGGAACTGAAAACCTCACACTGCGATATCCCACCTATAGTCACTGGTGACTATAAAGTAAATCCGGCGGGGGCGTGGCCAAGATGGCGGAGTGAGCAGACGCGTCTCTTCGGGGCTCCTCCAAACCGATCAAGCCTGGGCCATAAACTACAGCATTCTCCCCCCCCCCCCGCTGAAGCAAAGCAGGGGAAGGGAATTGACATCGAGGCACTGGGGGCCTAAGAAGCGTTGAGTGGCGACAGGCGGAGCAGCGGTGGTGGTCCTGACATCCGGCGCCCTCGGAGACTGCAGGCGCAGTGAAGAGAGCGCCGGAGGCCACAGTTGAGAGACAGGCAGCTCCACCGGGCTGGTTGCCGCACTTGACCTCCAGAACGGGCGTATCAGCCCAACAACAGTCCCGGCGGCGCCGAGAGGCCCTGCGATGACCGAGGGTTGCCGAGCAAAACGGCCCAGCAGAGGTGCGGATAGCGGCCCAGAGGGCGTAAATCGAGCCCGCGGCTGCGGCCTAGTAGGGGAGGAGCTCCGGCAAGCTGCCGCTAGAGCCAGCAGGCACTGTGCCACCAACGCTGCCTCTAGCTCTCCCCTAGTCGTATGACTCACACGAGGGCCCTGGACACCGGGATCTAGACATACGGCAGCAGCAGCGACAGTCCCAGGCCACCTAGCTGAGACACAGTGGCGCGGCGGGAATCGCAGCAGGAGACCGCCATTTTGCTCGCCGGGACTCCGACCTTACAGAAGTGGTGCTTGCGGGCTGGACTGAGGGCCGGGGCCCGGCTGGTCGACCTGGGAAGGGCCCCTCAGAGGAGAAGAGGGGCCGCTTCACTCCCGCACATCGTAGACAGAGACTGCCTGCCTTCCCAGCGCCTTCGGGATACCGACCCCCCAGGAATCGCCTCTACTACATACGGTGAGGAGCAGTTAGGACCCAACGGTGGAATCGGTGGACCCTATATGTCCCTCGGGACCCCGGCTGGGGCGGACTCACACTGGACATCGGTGGGGCGGGGCTCCCTTGGGCCTTCGAGGGCTGGACAGACATGCCCTCTGCAGTGCGCAAGCTCCAACACGAGAGTTGAACCCCCGAGCGCAGAAACGCGAGTGGGCAGCACGGGGCCTGGCCGGGGCCCCACTCTTCACAAGCGACATCTAACTACAGGCCCTCTATTGCAA
The DNA here is from genome assembly GCF_964263255.1 of Lissotriton vulgaris. Taxonomy (NCBI): domain Eukaryota; kingdom Metazoa; phylum Chordata; class Amphibia; order Caudata; family Salamandridae; genus Lissotriton; species Lissotriton vulgaris. Next base: position 61,755 of record NW_028243657.1, read on the forward strand.
GCGAGGCACTTCCTGCGCATAAGTTAGATTCCCCAGCGCGGCGCCATACGACAGACAGAAGGCACGTGGGAAGACGGCGAGGGCCGAGACTCCATACAGATAAACAACGGGTTCGGGATGGCGGAGCAGAGGAAGAAAGGGGACTGCACCCTCCCCAAAATGCAGAACAAGACCCAAAACAAAGGAGACAGAAGCCAGTCGTCCCCGGGCTCCTCTAAAACGCAACGGGACCCGGAGGAGGGAGAGGTGCCCATCACAAGGTCTTTCATGGAGTCTCTCTTCAACTCCCTCTGAGAAGACTTCAGCGCCTTGAAACAAGAAGTGGCAGGCAAGGTCCGAGAGATCAGGAGGGAAGTAGACGGCCTCGGTGAAAGGGTGGCCAGCATAGAGGACACAGGGCGAGCACAGGATGAGGAATTGGAGCAGCTGCAGCAGGAAGTTATACGCCTGAAAGAACAACAGCTAGACCTGCAGGCCCACAGCGAAAACCTGGAACACAGGTCTCGGCGGAATAACATTCGGGACCGGGGGGGGGTGCCATCCAAAGAAGAGGGCACAGACATGGAGGCGTATCTGCAGGCCCTATTCCGAGACGTCCTTGGGGAACCGGCGGACTTCCCCATCAGAATCGATAGGGCACATAGAGTGGGGCTGGCGAGGCGGGCCCCAGCACCACCCCCGGACATCCAAGCTTTCCTACCTGCCTACTCGCTTAAGGAGCGCATCCTCAAGGAAGCACGTAAACTGCAGTCCCTGCAGTACCGAGGCCACCCAGTGGCCCTCTTTCAAGACCTTTCCTACACGCTACAAAAACGCAAAGCTTTTTAACCCGCAACAGACTTCCTCAGAAGCAAGGAGGTACAATATGCCTGGGGCCACCCATTTCGGCTGATATTTAGATGGAACGGTACCCTGCACCAACTTCGGTCGTTTCAGGATACTTGCTCCGTGCTCGGCCTGACACACGATGACGGAGAGACTCTATTGAGAGCGCCCCAACGTGCACCCAGGGATGGCTGGCAACAAGTGGGGAGACGGCGCTCCTCTGCAGAAAACTCGAAACCTGATGCACGCACTATTCAATCGGAGAGAGCCAATGCCATCCAGGAGGTGGCTAAAGACACCTTGACCTTAGAATGACTGATCTCCGGGGGAGAACACATTAGCATGATTCAATAATAGTGGTCCGGAGGAGGGGGGGAGGTCCCGGGAAGACGCAGTGGCTGGACGTCCACACAGGTACTCACCACAGCCTGCACCCCCAGAGGGCAGGTCTGGGACTACAATCTCTCATGGAGACTTGGGGGAAGTTGGGGTTGGGTATGGGAGGGGGGAGAGTTGTTGGGGAGGGTCCAAATGGGGTGAGAGGGATAGCGGGGGGTGGTTGGGGCGTGGTGGTGCGGGAGGGGATGGTTTAGGTGTTGAGGCTCGGGAGGGGGTCCTCCTTGTCCACTGGGGTTTTTTGAGTTTTTTTGGGTCACTGCATAACCGGTGCAGCGCGTTGCCTTCTCGGCTACCCACTTAAGATGTAGCGCCCACTAAATATCCACTCTCTTACTGTGAGGGGTCTTAATAACCCAATCAAACGCTGAGCGATAATTTCCTTCCTGGAGCACTCTGCTGCAGATATCTGCCTCCTACAGGAGACACATTTACAGTCCAAAGACCATAACCGACTTAAGTACCAGTCCTTCCCCCTGCAGTTTTTCTCGTCAGCAACTAAGAAAGTAGCGGGTAGTGGCGATCCTGGTGTCTAGATCCTTTGAGTGGTGGGTTCTGCAGAGGGAGGCGGAGATCAAGGGCAGGATGCTGGTACACCGCTTTCTCATTGCAGGACAGACACTCTTAGTGGGCACGATATATGCACCCAACGAGGAACAAGAGAAATTCCTACACACAGCACTAGAGTCGGCTACAGCTAACACCAAGTCACACTTGCTGCTAGCGGGCGATCTCAATCTAGTCTTTCACAACACAGCAGATCGCTCTGGACAACGTTATGGTCAGGTGGGGGCACTCTCTAAGACAGGCCACACGCACCTCTCCGACCTAGGCCTTGTTGATCTATGGAGGCACCTCCACCCACAAGCCACAGCATACACCCACTACACAGCTGCCCACAAAACTTACGCACAGCTCGATTACTTTCTGTGCTTCTCCCAGCTGGTGCCCCGCGCGCAAGACGTTGATATCCTCCTGACTTCCATGTCGGATCACTCCCCGGTGATAGCCTCCTTCCTCTTCCCACCCACGCCTGGCCCGCAGCGTCATTGGCGCCTAAGAGACACCCTGCTCTAGAGCCCCGCCAAAGTGGAGCGGATCAAAACCGCCATCACTCCGTTTCTTGTTTGTGACGCCAACCCAAGGCCACACAGTGGGCCGCACTCAAGGCAGTCCTCCGGGGAGACTTTATCTCTATCGCCACAGCTAATAATAGAGAACGCGCTCAGAAACGGGCGGACATTGCCCAACGTGTGGCAGAGTTGGAACAGATGCACCAGCGCACCGGGGCGGCCCGGGCGTGGTGCCAACTTTGTACAGAGAGAAAGATGCTGGCGGCCCTGGACCAAGATGTGGCGGAATACGCAGCCCTGCGCCTCCGAAACGCGTATTACACAGGGGGGGATCGCTGCGGGAAACACTTGGCGAGTAAATTACGGGAGCAGCGCCAAAGACAGGGCATTAGAACCATCCGTTCCGGTCAGGGCGAACTTGTCACTAACAACGATGCCATTGCCGCGGCTTTTGGGAACTTTTAGGGCGACTTATATGCCGCAGACTCGCTTGACATGCAGGCGGGCCAGGATTACCTGAGAGGAGCGCACCTCCCCTCCTTGAATGAAGCACAGGCGAAGTTCCTTGATTGACCCATAGGTCTGGAGGAGGTGATCTCGGCGATATCTCGCCTCAAACTGGGGAAGTCGCCGGGCCCAGATGGCTACTCAGCGGCCTTCGACAAAACCCTTTGCCATCAGGTGGCCCCATTACTGCGAGATCTCTTCAATACATTTGATCAGCCTGGTGCCATCCCCATGGACCTATTGGAGGTGGCAATATCGGTCATACCCAAACCCGGCCGGGACCACACCCGGTGTAGCTCCTACCGACCGATTTCCCTTTTACACATTGACCTTAAGCTCTACACGGGCATTCTTGCAAATAGGCTAGCACCCTATATGCAGCAGTTAGTGGAGCCTGACCAAACAGGTTTCATTCCCCAACGGCAGCCCAGCGATAACACTAAACGCGTCCTCCACCTCATAGAGGCTGGGTCGTGGACGAGGCCTGGCTGCATGCTGCTCACCATCGATGACGATAAGGCATTTGATAGAGTGCACTGGACCTATCTGGAAACCGCATATTGAACTGCTATCGCCAGCCTAATGCCACGGTCCGGGTCAATGGGCATACCTCCCCACGCTTCCCAATGGCAGGGGCACTAAGCAAGTGTGCCCGCTCTCCCCAATCCTGTTTGCCCTCTACATGGAGCCGCTAGCACAGCGGATCAGGCACCACAACCTTATCAAAGGCATCCCCTTCGGCGGAGACGTGCATAAGATTAGTCTTTATGCGGATGACATTCTGCTCTCCCTGACATACCCGATGCAATCCCTCCGGGCGCTCTTTATTGAGCTTCATACTTTCGCGCTAGCCTCGGGTTTTAAAATTTTAGTAGAGAAATCGGAGGCCCTGAACATATCCCTGTCACTGGAAGTGCTTGTGGAGGCTAAAAACGAGTTTGATCTGCAATGATACGACTCCACTGTCCCCTACCTGGGAGTGCTGTTGGCCCCCACCATTCAGGCCACTACCGAAGCCAATTATGCCAGGCTTCGCTCGCGCCTCAGCGACGAACTCAGGAGGTGGAAGCGACACTCACTTTCCTGGCTGGGACGGATAGCGGCCGCCAAGATAACTCTATCGCCACAGACACTCTACTTGTTTCAGGCACTACCTCTGCGCCCCCCCACGGGCTGGCTTCAGCAGACGCAGTCCGACCTGGCTCGCTTTGTTTGGAATGGTCGTCATCCGCGCTTTATGCATGCAATTGCGATACTCCCCCCCGCGCACGGAGGGGTGGGAGTGCCTGATCTTGCCTTATACTATCGGGTGGCACATCTCCGCACTCTCGTGGAGTGGCACCAGCTAGAGTTGGGCAAGCACTGGCTCTTCCAGGACCAAGCCGTGGCGGGCAGGCCCCTTCAGGGGATTCCGTTTCTACCGCGATACCATAGACCTCCCAATCTTTACGCCTCACAGATCACGAGCACCGTATTAGACGTGTGGGACAAAGTAGCGGTCACGCACGATCTTACCTCGTTCCCTTCTCCGATGACCCTGCTTTTTAATAACCCAGACTTCTCCCCGGGTCTGGACCCCAGGGCGTTTGTTACCTGGAGACGTTCACCATATAGAGCTCTGGGAGACCTGTTTGATCTAAATGGCATCCTACCATTTCAGAAGGTGAAGGAGGACTATGGCATACCAAAAGCCGACCGTCTGCCCTATCTGCAGGTCCGACACTGGGCCTTACAGCCGGCGGTCAAACCCGGCGCCCAGCGCTTCCTCACCCCATATGAAAAGTGGCTAATGACACGCAACTCAGACAAGAAATTGATTTCTGACCTGTACCAGCACCTCCTCCTCATCAACATACACACATACAATGCGGGGAAGGCAAGGTGGGAGAGAGACTTAGGGAGACAACTCACGGGCAAAGAATGGGAAGGCATATACCATAGAGCCAGGCAATCCGCTTACCATACTAGCCTCACCGAAACCCTGACCAAAGTGGCCATCTACTGGTACCACACACCGGATCGCCTACACCGTTGGGACCCCCACATTAGTGATCGCTGATGGAGGGGATGCGGGGAACTTGGCACAATAGAGCACTTACTGTGGAGTTGTGACCGCTTACGACCCTATTGGAACTCGATCCTAGATGAAGTAGACTCCCATTTGGACACCCAACTTCCCAGATTCCCCGATTATGTTCTGCTTGGACTCCCTAATGCCTTGATGTACCCCTTGAAGTCCAGGAAAGGGAGACTCATAGCAATTGAGCTGGGGGCTGCCGTCCAGAACATTGTGGCGCACTGGAGGACCACTCAACGTCCCCCATACACTGGCTGGCTCCACAGGCTGTGGATGATACTAGGGATGGAGAAGCTGACACTAGCGAAAAAGGGGAGGGGAGAGGACTTTGCAGAGCTTTGGCAACTATTTTTGACTCTACTCAAGGGAGAGTATAGGGAATTGAGCTGCCCTCGCTATCTGTGCTTACTACGCCTCGCTGACACTCCACTCATGGAACCTACAGCCCAGCCGCACAGGCGTAAACCAAGGGCCGATGTCTGACCTACGGCCTCATCGTGGTGAAGCGGTGATCTCCTATTACCTATTCTTTTGTTTTGTGGACAAGGAGGGGGGTTGAGAGGGGGGGTTCAGGTCCTGGTTTCCCCGCTGCAAGGCCCTACCCTTACGACATTGTCAGTATAATTACTACCTTACGCCCGGGGGTTGTGTCGCACAACTTAATACCATTGCATCTGATGGGGAAATGTGGCCTATTTGTTTTTCTCTGCTCTGGAAACTCAATAAAAGATTTAAACCATAAAGTAAATCAGGCGAACTATTTGGGGAGAAGTGGTTATCAAAAAAAACATGTACTGCGGTATTCCAATTCAAATTTCCAAATTTGGTACAGTAAACAAACCAGATCATGCATTAATTCAAACATTGGAGGCACTCGGACTCCAGTATTGAATAGGCGTACCCAAAGTGATATCCCGATGACCACAACAAGCACATCTAACAAAATAGACTCTGATAACTCAGTACAGGTCATTAAATATAGTAAATATAATGCAAAGAATCAAACCTATAAACCAATTAGTTCGCAGGACACAGGTACTAACTGGAAAAAAAATCAGATGGAATAAATTGTCACTAACCAGATACTAGAATTGGAAAAGGAGTGGATCAACAACCAAATGGAAATGGAATTCATTACAACACACAACTTGCCCTCTGACAACCCTCCCTCCCCTGCCACTCCTTCCAATCGAGCTGGGCTCCTGTATGTTCTTAAGAGCGTATCCCCTCCCCAGGACATTCGCACTCCCATTTTCCTCATTCAGATATCACTCGTGATCTCCTCTCTCCGCAGGTTCCCGCCCACAGCTCCTTTCTTTGAACCAACACTCAGATTTAGGGGGCGTCTGGACAAGTTATCTCTCCAAGTAAATCTACTCATTCATGAATTCCATGAACTGATAGCTCTCTCACCTACCTATCTGCCCTTGTTTAGCTCTCTTAGTTCCCTAGGAAAGCTACCCAAAGTCCCTGCCTCTGCACCCACTGGCCGTGACCGGTTTTCCTCGCTCCCTATCTCTAAAACACTACCCCTTCCCAACACCCCCTCTTGCCCCAGAAGAAGGATGGTCGAACTTGCTGCCAGTGATATAGAGGATCTACTCCTCTCTTACTCAATCACTCAAGAAATTGACAAGGTCCATATGGCCCAAATTCCATTCATTCTAGCCAACCGAAATAGGGAACCCTCTAACAACCACAGAGTCATAAATAGCGACAACCTCAAGCAAGTGAACATCACCCAGACCCCTACATCACTCTCGCCTATTTGGTTGAAATGCGAACTACTCAATTGTAGATCATCGAAAAACATGGCTCAGTTCTATACGACCTCATCCAAAACAATGAGCTAGATATCATAATCCTCACGGAAACCTGACAAAATTCCTCCTCCACCCCCATATTAGATCTCCTAGTACCGCCTAGTCATGACAGAATCCCCCTAGACAGAACCACGAAATGGCGGGAGACTAGCTTGTATACACAGGAACACACTATCTGTCTTCCACATGGAAACTTCCACCTCATCCGTAGTTGAATACCTCTGCCTCAACATTTCTATTAATCACCTCCCTGTATGCAGACTTCATACCTTCTTCCACCCTCCTGACAATAATTTCCTCTTTATCGAACAACTAATGGAAATTATCTCTTCCAATGATGACCACTCAATATCCCAAATCTACCTCGGCGACTTCATCCTTCATCAGTCTAGACCTAATGACCAAGCGATGAGCTGTCTTAACGCATTCCTATCAGATATGGACCGTAGCCAATTCTGTGACCGGCCAACTTCCAACAAAGGTGAAATTCGGGACCTCATTTTTTCAAAAGTTATTACCATGACATTGGAGGACATTATTACATGCGATTATTCCGACCACTACAGCATCTTCTCTATCAATAAGGAGGTGATATGGAAAAGGATCCAACACAAGAAAACTAAACAGTGGAATAGGGACCTCAGGAATATTAACATGAACTGCCTAGCTACCGAATGCAAACATGCCTTGTCTCTCCAAGACGATTTAGCTGGTGTGCATGATCTCACAGACTTCTGTAACTCAACTATCTCCGGTATCATGGACTGAATAGCACTTCTACATCAAAAAAATGATACCTACAAAATCTCCTATCTTTGGTTCAATCTAAAGTCTGATTGCCGCAATAAAGGGCAGCTGAACGTCTATGGAGAGCAAAACCTTCCGTGAATCATCTAGAAGTCCTTAAATCAGTTATAAGATCCTACAATAAAAAAATCAAGATGACCAAGGCCAATTACTTCAGAGCTCAACTTAAATAAGCCTATAATCACACCAAAAACTTTTTAATATTGTCAAATAGCAATCAGCGATAGCTCTCAATCACATCGACTCAGCAGTTGATTCACCTTCCTGCACTGATCTGGCTCTCTTCTTTATGGGGAAACCTAAATCAATCAGTCTTGACCTTGAAGCCAAGACGCCCCTTCTTACATCACTTGAGAGTATGGCTTATCCTGTCCTCTCTGCGAGACCAAAGACTCTAAGTACATGGCCACAGTGAAAACGACATCTACAAAACCCTTCTTAGCATTAACCTGCCTAATCACTTCAACAACCCACTGCCACGTCGGTCTTTAAAGATATCAAGAAGTCCCTCATCCCCTTCTGGACTAGAATTGTCAATGCCTCTTTATCTCAAGGCAATATCCCTGAATGCTTAAACGCAGTGCAGGTTTCACCCATTCTAAAAAAAAACCTGATGGGGACATATCAGATCTCCACAACTTCTGTCCCATCTCCAACATCCGTACTCAGGCTAAGCTCCTAGAAAAATGCATCCAAGCGCAACTCTGTTCGCACATCGAGACTTTCAATCTCCTGGATCAACACCATCTCGCTTTAGGAGTGGTCACAGTACTGAATCAGCACTTGTCCACATCATTGCTGACATCTCAAACATTTTAAACCATAATGAATCCTGCCTCCTAATACTCCTTGACCTTTTTTCTGCATTCAACACGGTTAACCACGATAAACTCTTAGCTATTCTCGAACACAGAATGGGTCTTTCAGGCTTGGTACTGCAATGGATTTCTTTGTTCCTGCAAAATAGATCACAAAGAGTTAAGGCGAATCATACTCTATCCCATCCAGCTGCAGTCACCAGGGGGTTCACGTAAGGATCTGCCCTTTTGCCTATACTTTTTAATATTTGCTTGAACCACTAGCAAACGCTCTATCATCCATGAACATTCTTTTCCATATGTACGCAGATGACATGCAACTTTATCTTAAAATCAATTCATCTGAAGACTTCAAGTCACTCAACTCCTCCTTGTTGTTTACCCAAAACTGGTTAACTGAAAACCACCTTCTGCTGAACACGGCCAAAAAAGAACTCCTTATCATTTCCCCTCTTAAGCACACCCCGAAGATTAATCTTTGAATGAAACACCTCTCTACCTTCAACAGCTCCCCACTTATCATCAACTCAACTAAATCTCTTGGAATCACCCTAGACTCACACTTGAACATGAAGAAAAATATTAGTAAAACTTGCAAAGGTGCGAACCACCAAATGAGGATTCTTAGAAACATAAAACCATTCCTCCCTCAAGAGGACTTAAAGTAGGGGGTACAAGCACTTGTCCTACCGAGGCTAGACTATGGGAACTCATGGCTCTGTGGCCTCCGCAAATATACCTTGGGCCCACTCAGGGATTTGATGAATGCCACTGTCAGACTGGTCACGTATACAAAAAGAAATGAGCACATATCCCCAGCCTTAAGAGCTCTAAAGTGGTTACCCAACGAAGCAAGACTACAACTATAAATTGCTTGTCTGACTAACAAAGCCCTTCATGTCAAACCCCCTGGCTACTTGGATCAAAAACTGGAATTATCAGGAGGGGGCAGACCCTCAAGAAGTGCAAATTCTCTACTACTGAAACCTCAGACCTTTCACAAAAAGAAAACGAGGCTCAGAGCCTTCTCTGGTGCGGCACCTAAGATTTGGAACTATCTCCAACCGGAAATTTGCAGTATCTCCTAATAATAATAATAATAAGAATAGGGGCATTTATAAAGCGCTGAGTTACGCGCACCGGCGTGTCCCCGCGCTGACAGTGAGAAAACATAAAACAGGGAAAACAGTGCTGGCAGGACACAATTATCTAGTAAAGAGGTAGGTTTTTAGCTTAGCTCGAAACTTCATTTCTGCTGGTTCCAGGCGAAGGTCCACTGGGAGTTTGTTCCAGTGGTTGGGGGCCAGGTGCCTGAAGGACCTACCTCCCATACGAGCTTTCTTTATCCTGGGAGTCCTCAGCAGTCCTCCGCCCGCAGATCTGAGCGCTCTGGGAGGTTCATAGGCTTCGATCAGTTTCTGCAGAGGTCGGGGCGCCCTACCATATAAAATCCGGTGACATGTGCAGAGGGCTTTGTACTCAACTCTGCTCTTTACTGGTAGCCAGTGTAATTTTTGAAGTGCCAGCCTCGAGGGCGCCCTTTTGGGCAGCCTGAGAATCAGGCGTGCCGCCGCATTCTGCAGCACCTGAAGACGTGCCACGCTTTTACTCTGTGCCCCAAGGTACAGCAGGTTCGCATAGTCGAGCCTTGCGGTCACCAGGGCATGCACCAAGGTTTGGCGGGCTTCCAATGGCAGAAGGTCTGGGACTTTCCTTAGTCTCTTCTGGACCCCGAAGCATACTCCTGCCACCCGATTGATCTGAGGCCCAAAGGTCAAAGCCGCATCGAACCAAACGCCCAGGTTTTTGACCTCCTGACAAGGGGCAGGAGTTGGTCCAAGACAGGATGGCCACCAGGCTGACGACCAGGCTGACTGGGCTCTCCCTACCACCAGCACCTCTGTCTTGCTGCCGTTTAGCTTCAAACAATTCATGGCCATCCAATCGGCAAGATCTTTCATGCACGATTGGAAGCCATCTGCAGCAAGACAGGGCGCGTGCGACAGGGAGATGACCAGCTGCCTGTCGTTAGCGTAAGTTACCAATTGGAGGCCATAGCTCTCCACAATCGATGCAACAGGTGCCACATACTAGTTAAAAAGGGTCGGGCTCAGGGACGAGCCCTGAGGCACGCTCTGGCCCAAAGGTACCCCTTTGGAGTAGTAGTCACCCAGCCTCACTTGAAAGCTCCTTCCTGTGAGGAACGCCTGGATCCACCTCAGCGCGGTGCCGGCGATGCCACCTTTGCTCAGACACTGCAGCAGGGTGGAATGTGCTACAGTGTCGAACGCCGCGCTGAGGTCAAGCAGGATCAAGGCCATGGTTTGCCCCTCGTCTACGCCCTGTCGCAGATGTTCGGTTGCCATGAGAAGGGCGGACTCTGTGGAATGACGCGGTCTGAAACCAAACTGCGTATCGTGGAGCAAACCCACCTCCTCTACATGCTTCATGATTTGGGTGTTCACTACCTTCTCAGCCACTTTGGACAGAAAAGGTAGGAGTGAGATGGGCCTCAGATTTTCCAACACCTCAAAACCAATGTGAGACTTCTTACGGAGGGGGAGTACCACCGCCTGTTTCCACCCCTCAGGAAGCGTGCCAGAGTGGAAGGAAATATCCAAGACGTGCCTTATGTAAGGCTCCAGGACACTCAGACTGTCCCCCAACCGCTTAGGAGACACCGGGTCCATAGGGGAGCCAGATTTTACCGAGAGGCACGTCCTGACCAGCTCCTCGGGAGGTGGCGTGATGAAATTTGTAAGGGATCCCAGGATCTCCCTACCCACTGCCGTAACTTCACACTCAGCCCCCATGGGAGGAGGGTTGGGGAAGGTCGAGTAGATTTTCTCGACTTTGGTGGAGAAATAGTTGGCGATGCGGTCACATGTTTCACTCGAACAGCTCTTCGGGTCAACAGACGAGTCGATTGTGGTCAGTGACTTGTAGATACAGAAGAGCTCCTTAGCAGAGTTTTTTGCCCCTAGAATTTTCCCTGCGTAAAAGGCAGCCTTAGACTTTTTGATCAGTCTGTGATGCAGCCGCCTCTTCGCTAAGAACAGTTCCCTGGCTTGAGCATCATAAGATACCCTCCAGGCTCGTTCAGCACGCTTACACTCTGCCTTTGTCCGCCGCAGCTCTCCATTAAACCAAGGAGCAGATCTTTCCTTGCGGCCGCCCACAGATGTGTGGCAGAGTGGCGCTGTCTGATCTAACGCCTCAGTGATGCGCCTATTCAGGTTGAAAACAGCAGATTCAATGTCTGCACCTCCAGGCTGGCCTTCCCTTGTCAGTGCTAAATTAAAATCCTCCAAAGAGAATTTTGCCCAATTCCTCCGGGAATAGTTCAGGGGTGCCTGACTACACTTTATAGGTTTTATGTTATTTATAGAGAATGCCACCAGAGAGTGGTCTGTCCAGGGAATTGGCTCAATTGAAGAGACTTGAACTCCTCCCCAGTTAGCAAACACCGGGTCCAGCAGATGTCCTTGACAATGCGTGGGACTAGAGAGCTTGAGTTCAAGCTGAAGTGCTTGGATGTCCCTACAGAACTCCTCCGCTCCTTTATCCTCTGGGCTATTAAGGTGTAAATTCAGATCTCCCAGTAAAAGAAATTAGTCCCTACGTAACGCAGCCTCGGTAAGACTCTCTACCAGGCTCTCTCTAAACTTGGTGCAAGGCCCAGGGGGTCGGTAGACAAGAAAGCCTTTAATCACCGTCCCCCCATGTATTTGTTTGGTAAAAGTACCTGCTTCACTTGTCCGCAACCGGGGTGGACTCCAGTGCACAATCAAGATTTTTCTTAAAAAGGATAGCAATTCCTCCTCCCTTCCCGACAGGTCTATCCTGCCTGACCATGGAGTAATTCTCAGGCATGGCCTCGATGATATCAGAGTTGGAAAACTGGTCTAACCACGTTTCCGTGAGGAACAGGAGATCGAACTTTCTCTCCGTGAGCAGCTCGAAGATATCGAGTCTGTGCTTACGCAGTGATCTCACATTGAGAAGTCCGCACAATAGCGCGGCACGCTCCTCGATGGTATCCAGCACGGTGGTGAAACGATACCGGCATTGGCCACACTCCTTATCCTCACTTGACATGCCATGCAATCGGGAACAAATGGTCACCGGCCGTAGGCTAAGGAGCTGCTCCCTGTCCCAGCAGATGTTACAGACCGGACCAGGGGTTCTAGCCCTAGCCCGCGGTCGGCCGCGGACGAGCGCAGACGGGCTCGACTTTGGCGACACTTCGGCGCGCCTTCGTCGCGCCCGCTGCGCTCATCCGCTGCGCTTCCGGAAGGACATCCTCCTTTTGAAGCCCTCAGCCCGTCTGCCTCACAGCCACTAGACCGCTAACCGGTCACTCACAGGCGGAAGCGGAAGTGACTGTCTCTCACCTCCACGCCCTCCGCTCAACGGTGCTAGCCACCCTGTCGGACCGAGGCGTGGAGGAGGGAAGACAAGACAGTCACCCCAAATGCATCCAGTGAGTCGGGGGATACGGGGGGGATACGGGGGGTTAACGAAGCCTCAGCCCACTAGGACTTGACCCCGGCGGAATCACCGCCACGAATGCCGCCGAAAAACAAACAGGAAAACAAATTAAAATTATGCTGTGCAGCACAGTCCGTAGTTAAAAGCCCAGCGTGACCGCTGTTTAAAACACAATGCCTGCGCGCAAAGCAGCTGTAAGCCCTGCCACTGCTCACTCACCGCCTACATGGATGATTTCAAACATGAAGTAAAAACAATCCTAATGAACAACTTTCTGCCTTATTTGTTCATGGCCTGTCTGTTTTCAAACTGTCCTGTTTTGCTGTTGCTGTTTTGCATAGCAATTGTATTCTATGTAACTATGATTCCCTGCCTTACCCTATTTAGTAATGTTTGCTCACACCCTTCTACCATCTTAGTATCTCATTATGTTCTCTTCTATTCAATTTCCCCTAACTTTGTACCCCCCTCCTTTACTGTGAAGCGCTCTGATACCCCTCAGGGTCTTGTTCGCGCTATACAAAACCTTTTAAATAAATAAATATAAATTCAAAAGATCCAATCTTGGCCTGGGGTATGATGCAAGAATTACTTAAAACTACTTTAACAACAATCAATCAATCAATCAATCAATCATAGCATTTGTAAAGCGCGCTACTCACCCGGAAGGGTCTCAAGGCGCTTGGGGGGGAGGGGTCCACTACTGCTCAAACAGCCAGGTCTTGAGTTGTCTCCTGAAGGCGAGATGGTCCTGTGTCAGCCGGAGGTGGATGGGGAGGGAGTACCATGTCTTGGCTGCCAGGTAGGAGAAGGATCTTCCTCCGGCGGTGGCTCTTCGGATGCGTGGTACGGCGGCGAGGGCGAGGCTTGTAGAGCGTAGCTGGCGGGTGGGCGTGTAAAAGGTCAGGCGGTCATTGAGGTACTTGGGGCCCAGGTCATGGAGAGACTTGTGTGCGTGGGTAAGGAGCCTGTACGTGATCCTCTTGCTGACGGGGAGCCAGTGCAGGTCCCTCAGGTGGCCGGAGATGTGGCTGCATCAGGGGATGTCCAGGATGAGTAGGGCGGAGGCGTTCTGGATGCGTTGGAGTCTTTTCTGTAGCTTGGCTGTGGTTCCGGCGTAGAGGGTGTTTCCGTAGTCAAGTCGGCTGGTGACGAGTGCCTGGGTGACCGTCTTCCTGGTTTCGTCGGGATCCATCGGAAGATCTTGCGGAGCATGCGTAGGGTGTTGAAGCACGATGAGGAGACGGCGTTGACTTGTCTGGTCATAGACAGGGAAGAGTCCAGGATGAAGCCCAGGTAGCGTGCATTGTCTGTTGGCTTGTGAGTGGTGCCCAGGGCGGGAGGCCACCCGGAGTTGTCCCAGGCAGAGGGCGAAGGTCCCAGGATGAGGACTTCTGTCTTGTCTGAGTTCAGTTTAAGGCGGCTGTTCTTTATCCACTCGGCGACGTCTTTCATCCCTTCGTGCAGGCTGGTTCCTGCGGTGGCGGAGTCTCTGGTGAGGGAGAGGATCAGTTGGGTGTCGTCGGCGTAGGAGATGATGCTGAGGTTGTGTTGGCGTGCGATGGCTGCAAGTGGTCTCATATACACTTTGAAGAGGGTGGGGCTGAGTGATGATCCTTGTGGTACGCCGCAGATGACTTCGGTGGCCTCGGATCTGAACGGAGGGAGGCGGACTCTCTGGGTTCTTCCGGCAAGGAACAAGATGATTCACTCCAGGGCCTTCTCTTGGATTCCGACGTTGCTGAGGCGTTGTACTAGGGTGCGGTGGCAGACTGTGTCGAACGCTGCGGAGAGGTCCAGGAGGATGAGGGCCGCTGTTTCCCCATTGTCAAGCAGGGCTCGGATGTCGTCAGTGGCTGCAATGAGGGCGGTCTCGGTGCTGTGGTTGGCTCGGAAACCGGACTACTCTGGGTTCTTCCGGCGAGGAACAAGATGATCCACTCCAGGGCCTTCTCTTGGATTCCGACGTTGCTGAGGCGTTGTACTAGGGTGCGGTGGCAGACTGTGTCGAACGCTGCGGAAAGGTCCAGGAGGATGAGGGCCGCTGTTTCCCCATTGTCAAGCAGGGCTCGGATGTCGTCAGTGGCTGCAATGAGGGCGGTTTCGGTGCTGTGGTTGGCTCGGAAACCGGACTACGATGGGTCGAGGGATCCGTTCGTTTTGAGGAAGGCGGCAAGCTGACTGTTGACGGTCTTCTCGATGACTTTGGCAGGAAAAGGGAGGAGCGAGATGGGGCGGAAGTTCTTGAGGTCGGTGGTATCCGCTGTTGGTTTCTTCAGTAGGGCGCTGAGTTCGGCAGGCTTCCAGCTCTCCGGGAAGGTGGCGGTGTTGAAGGAGGTGTTGATGATGTCCCGGAGTTGGGGTGCGATGGTGGAGTCAGCCTTGTAGAAGACGTGGTGGGGGCAGGGGTCGGTTGGAGATCCGGAGTGGATGGTGTTCATTGTGCGGGCTGTGTCTTCGGTGGATACCGTAGTCCAGGTGCAGAGGGTGGCAGTGGGGGTCATTGGTTTGACGGTTGGGTGCGTGGATGGTGCGCCGAAGCTGTTGTGGATGTTCGCGATCTTGTGGTGGAAGAACGAGGCGAGAGAGTTGCAGAGATCTTGGGAGGGAGTGATGTTGTTGTTACCGGTGCTGGGGTTGGAGAACTCCTTGACGATGTTGCAGAGTTCCTTGCTGTCGTGGGCGTTGTTGTCCAGTCGTTCCTTCAGTGCTGTCTTCTTGGTGGTGCGAATGAGCTGATGGTGCTTGTGGGTGGCGTGTTTGAGGGCGGTCATGTTGTCTGTGGTCTGGTCGAGGAGCCAGGCTTTCTCGAGGGTGCGGCAGTTCTTCTTGGAGTCCTTGGGTGCGTCGGTGAACCAGGAGGCTTTCTTGCTTCTGGGTCTGCTGGGGGGGTTCTTCAGTAGTGCGAGGTCGTCGGCGCAGGCGGTCAGCCACTGCGTGAAGTTGTGGGCTGCTTCGTTGGGGTCCGTTGTGCTGGCGGGAGGGTTCTGCAGAGGGAGGTGGTGAGCTGCTCTGCGGTGATCTTGCTCCAGCTCCTGCGAGGAACCAATGGCGGGTGGTGGTGGGTCGTGGTTCTTCTGAAGCTGAAGTGGACGCAGCTGTGGTTGGTCCAGTGAAGTCCGGTGGAGTGGCTGAAGGTGATGTGCCTGCTGGATGAGAAGACAGGGTCAAGCGTGTGGCCGGCGCAGTGGGTGGGGTTGTTGACCAGTTGCTTGAGTCCGAGGTTGTCGAGGTTGTCCAGCAGGGCGACGGTGTTGCGGTCCTTGTTGTTCTCCAGGTGGAAGTTGAGGTCCCCTAGGAGGATGTAGTCGGCGGAGGGGATGGCGTGCGGGCTGATGAAGTCCGTGATGTCTTCGCTGAATTGTGCGCGTGGTCCCGGGGGTCTGTAGATGAGGGTGCCTCTGAGCGTCGTTTTTGGGTCGGTGTGTATCTGGAAGTGGAGGTACTCGGCGGCGGAGAAGGTGTCGTTGGAGTCGGTTGTGATGCGGACGGTGTTCTTGTGAACGATTGCGATGCCTCCTTAAGTCTGGTTGATGCGGTCCCTCCGGGTGATCTTGTATCTGTCCGGGATGGCGATGGCGATGGCGGCGCTGAGGAGGCGTTCATCAATGTTTCTGTGAGGAAGGCGATGTCTGGTGAAGTTGTGTCGATCAGGTTCCAAAGTTCGATGGCGTGTCTGTGGACGGATCGGGTGTTGAGCAGGATGCACTTGAGGTGATTGTTGCTGGTGCTCGGTTTGGCGGATGCGGTGCAGGTCCGGAGGCAGGTGTACTTGCAGGTTTGGTAGGTGAAGGGTCTGTGGGTGCGTCTCGGGTTGGCTTGGTAGCAGGCTCGGGTCCGGTCGGTTTTGAGTGCAATGAGGGAGGCGGCATCGTAGGTCCGTCGTGTCGTCTGGCAGCGTCGGGGGCCAGGGGTCCTGGCACTGGGCGCGGTCCAGGCGCGGACGGGCGCTGACGGGCTTGCCTTTGGCGCACCTTCGGCGCACAATCGCCGTGCCCGCTGCGCGTTCGCGTGGGCGGCATAAGAAGGTAGCCGGGAGGGTGGGTTAGCTGGGTGGCGGGAGCGGAGCGGCGAATGGGCTGGCGGGGGGCGGGGCCGCAGGGAGGCAGCGGCGGGAATAATCTGTGGTGAGCAGGCGGCTCAGCGGCGGCTGGGTCGCTTGAGGCAGGCAGGCAAAAGCAGGTGGCAGGCTGCGGCAATCAGCGGAGGAGCGTGGGGGTGACCTCGCCTGGAACAGGCTTAGCGGTCACCCCCACGGGGGGTCACAACAAACAAAAAATGGACATTGCTACAATGTTCAAAGAATTACATCTGGTATTCAAATATTCTTAGACAACATTGAAGGCCAGTTGGGAAGCAAAAAGGGCAAAAATCAACCGAGATTGGATTGACATAGTACGAGCTTATACAAACAATACAAACTATCTATGGACATTAATACATCAATTAGATTTTTAGGCATAAGCTCTGGCTCTCTGGCCCCTAAAACTAAACACTACTGGACTTGTAACTGATGCTCTGCCATAAGAGCTGCTGTTCTGCTTAATGGAGTCAACTGTCCTGATTGTCTGGGAGGCCTGATGAGCTCCTCCCTAATTGTCGGCACCTTAAGGTACCAGGGATTAAGTGCCATCTCATAGCGTATAATAAAGGGAGTACCTCCACAATTGGTCACTATTGGGGAATGGTCAGAGATGCCCCTAGGAAGATGTGCAACTTCCCCAAACATAGGGAGTTGGCCGGCCCAGTCAATCCGGGATAAGCTCCTGTGTACTCTTGAGAGAAAGTTGTATTAAAGGAATGAGTGATTGCATACTCTCCAAATACGAGCCGCATTGCCCTTAAAAATCTGCAAGTATCTACCCGGATGATTCTCCCTGTCTGGGTGGTTTCCTATCCAAATATCTATTAAGGGCTTCATTACAGTCGCCCCCTATTAGCAAGTCACCCTCGGGTAGATTTAATATGCGTGTCCAAGATCGTCCATTGTCGCTAAGTGCAGTCTGGGTGGCACGTAGAGCGACGTTATATTGAGCAGCTTGCCTTCCCAATAACCAGTCACTCATAAACCTTCCCAATTTATCACGTGTAACCGTCTGGACATGGAAAGGGAATGAATTACTCAGAAGAACACCTACCCCCCTTGACCCCCAAGCATAGTCAGCGTGAGCCGCCAATTTATACCCCCATCTATTGAGTGTACAATAGTAGGTCCCTTGTTTATGGGTTTCCTGCAGTAGGACCATATCGGGGATTGACGCTTCAAATATTGCAGGTCTATTCCACGCTTAATTCTGTCCCCCAATCCATTGAAATTCCAAGAGAGGATCTTTAATTGGCCCAATGGCGGAGCTACCTTGGGGTTGCCATACATTTGGTCATTGTAAATACAACCTTCTAAGGCTGTGAATAATATGAATGTAAGACCGAGTTTTCACACTCCCTCACAGACTCAACACCCTCAACACCCTGAACCACATCTTTAATGTTCGTCCTATTGCTTGATTGTGTGTCCCCAGTACTCTGCAAATATGTTTTACAAAGTTGCACAATAAAAATAAAACATTTCTATAACAATTCCACTTATAACTCCCCAAATCCCCCCCTTTCCATGCCTCCCTGCAGCATGGACTTAAAACTGCCCACCCCTCAACTGTGCAGAGTACCTGTATACTCTTGCCCATTAAACCCTGTAAAGGGGAATGTGGCACTGCCAGAGCTCCTCCAAAAATAACTGTCCTGACATGACCATGGCCTTTTTAACCTTTGTAAGCATGGTGTGTATACAAAACCAACTATGTAGTGCCTGTTTACGATCACACCTCCCTTTAGTAGCTGTGGGCTCGACAATTCGGCCCAGACTTAACCAACATGGTCCCACAAACTATTTACTTAACAGTCTTCAACAAGTTCATCGTCCAGCAAACCCTCGTCATCCATTTTCAGCTTAGCGGATCCCACCACAGTGCATGTCCAGAGACCGGTGACTGCGCAAATTGGTCATTTATGCCCAGTTCCTTTTAAAACCCCTCCGTCAGGCCGAAGCTATATTGTCGATTTTCATGCCCCTGCAAATGTCTTTGAGAGTTAGATCTGTGAACTCCAAGGGTTCTCCATCCATCTGGCCATTCCCAAGTTTCCTCCTGGGTTTGGAAGAACTAAGACTTCCCCTCCAACATTACCCGTAGATTGGCCGGAAAGACCGTCGTTTCCAATGTTTTGGAATAGTTCTGGAGCACTGAGACCAAATCCTAGGTGGCTTTCACCCTCTCCCCCAAGTGTTGTAGGTTCATGTGAATGAGTGTCACCTCCGCTATTACTGTGTCTATTTTATGTTCAAGCGCTGAGCGGACCCCTTGTCTGGCCTCCATGACGTCGACTAGGGTCAGGGAACCCTCCTCTAATGGCTGCTTTGTTCCCTACGTTTCTTTTTTCTCCTCTGTGCTTTCCGCTCTGGTCTGGGCAAATGTATCCAATTTTGTTTGATACGTCTGCTTGGGCCCTCTTGCTGCCGACATTTTGCCAGAGTCACTGATGTAAGACGACCCATTTATTTGTGTCCTGTGTTGGTTCATATAGAACTCAATGTGCAAAGGCCAAGCGGCTGCGACCTGGGTGCCTCTGCGATGGTGGAGTGAGACCCAGCTCAGAGAGCACTAGTTAAATAAAGTGTTTCCCCTCAACTCTGTGCGACTGTCCAATCCCTCCTCTCATTGCATCCAAAATGGCAGATCACTAATCTTGTCGGGGTGCGTCACACCTACGGGGATCGTTCAAGTTCCTCCCGCACCCTCCTCAATCCAGACTTCCGTTCTTATTTGGTGCTATTGCCACTTCCGAGATCCCGTCGTTCATTGTACTTAAAAATCCAGGCTTCTATTGCGCCAGGATACTATTTTTGTAGTAATAGAGCGCGTTATAAAAGCCTTTAATAATAATAATAATAATAATAATATTGGAGCAAAATCAGTATTTTGTGTTTCTTACTCTCCTTGTCAGTGTGACCAGTGCTGGGAGTCAAACTGTGACCGTTTCTGATGGGCACCAGAGGGTGGGAAGGAGCACGCAAGCTGATATTTTCTTTTCCTCAGCTCCGCCCAGCCTGTTACACTGCACAGAGTGAGAGATTCAGCTACTTTTATTAGAGCAGGTGGGCCATCTCTCAACTGTCCTGGGCCTCGTCTCCACTATTCATCTGGTCCAGTGCACTGGTTATGAGGCACGGTGCGAGGGGGCTGCGTGGCAGTGGGGGAAATGACTGTGCTCCCCCATAATACCTCTCCCAACACCAGGGCCGGTCCTAGGATTTCTGGGGCCCTGGGCAGAAGGGGAATGTGAGAGGCCCCCCTAATTTGCCTATGGCATGATATCACATTAATACTATTCATTGACTATTAATACTGTGGCGTTGTTGAAGTGATTTTGCATGAATTAACTTTACTGTTGCAATATTAACAGAAATATAAATAATTGCACTGATAAAATAAGTTGGAATTTTTCAAAAGTATATTAAGTGGAAATACATTATATTATTTAATATAATTTTTAAATCATTAAACTATAAGATCATATATACATGCTCACTGGCAAATCTGCCCTGTTATCCAATGTCACTTACATCCCAAGGCTGGGAAGCCCTTCTTTAATTGGCAAACAAAACTACATATCCCAGAATGCAAAATAATTTTTCACTAATTAAAATGTCACAGGAGAGCACCGAAAACCTGGAAGTGGCACCCATAGACAGACTAAAATCTTTCCCTGGCCTCTCACACATTCTGTAGCCATGCCGGACCGAAAGTGGAGGCCCTCACTCTCTGCCTGTGGCAGCCTGGTCTAGTGGTAAGAGGACCAGCGGAATTCACATCTCTCCTGGGCTTGGCTGCACAATACCATAGCTGCGTGGCCTAGGGCTGAAGTGCCCCTCTCCTTGTAACAGAGCCATGGTATACCCCTGCAATGCCGACGGTAGAGGTCTCTCTCTTGGGCCTTGCAGCAATTGTGTAGTGATGTGAGGCCAAGGGTAGGGGGGCCCCTTCCTTAGGCCTCACGGTGATTGTGACCAAGGCAACAAATGAGGCACCCTCATGAGGAGTAGACACTGTGGCTGCTGTCTCCTCCACCCCGCCCGAATCTTCTGTGCAGGGTGATAATCGTCACCCCCACACGGAGGAACCAGTGAGGCCCAGTGCTCCATAAATCCACATCCCGTCAGAGCTGCTCGACGCCGGAGGAGATTACACATTGTTCTCTGCATGACTGCATCTTTTGACTGTGTATCTATGTGATGTTCGTCTATTGTGAAAGGAGCAATATTGAACCAATTGGGGTGACGCACTTAAAACAATGATTGGTAAAAGGAAGGCCTTAGACTAGTAAATGGTGTCTCAGGACATCTGCTCATCTGGTGTCCATATTCTTATTGTAAGAGCTAAATTGATTTTATTAACCCCAGACCTGCAGACTTGTCTCCTTAAAAGGTTGTATATTGCACGCCATAATTTTTTTTGCACGAAGACGTCAGAACGGACAGAACGATGGGGGCTAGAGAGCCCCCCCGGGGGGAGATAAGAGGGTCCAGCGTGACTCAGCAGAATGTGACACCCTGGGTGGGGCTTGGCCGCCGGCCATAGGTGTCTGAAACATTTAAAGTATAATAAATATATATGATAATTGAAGCAGGTCTCTTACCTTAATGTACAGAACTCAGTCTCAACGAGGAGGAGGCCGGGGCCCCTACGACCGACTCCTGCCTGCAGCCCTGCCCACGCGGCCCGATCCGATCATCCGAGTAGTGACTGACTGCTCATGGTGTGTGCGCATGCTGAGTGCGTCACACTGAGCGGGGGCTGGCCATAAAATCATGTTCAGGGCCGTCATTGGTAGCGCTTTCGCGCGCTACCAGATCGACAGCCCTGGCACCCACTGTCACCCGCATCATCATGTCAGCAAGGCTGGCGTCATGTCACCACCACTGAGGCACCACCAAGCTAGGTGGTGGGGTGCGTGCAGGTGTCACGGTCAGGTTTGCGTGTATGCGCACTGCGCAGACAGTGTTCAGTTCCCTCTGCTCCTTCCCTGCCTTAGTTACTGCCTGCTGCGGCCCGGCCCCTGCGCCAGCGCGACGAGAGTGCTGTGCGCACGGCACATCGCTTTTCCCCGCTTTTGATTATTTATTCCATTTTTCCCGCAACAGCGGGCCCGGCTGCGGGGCCCCCCTGAGCGCGAGGCCCTGGGCAGCTGCCCATACCACCCATGGCTAGGACGGCCCTGCCCAACACCCTTGCTCAGCTCCCAGGGCCAGGGACACCCCAGAGCTCCGGAAAGGACGTTGCAGGGCCAATCACTCTCAGCAGCCTCCAGTAAATCCCTCCCGGGGTCTCGTACGGGTCTATCACATTGCCCAGCGTGACTCAGAAGCAGCAGTCACCTTCGATCAAGTTGGGAGGGGCTGTGTGTGAAGGTTGTCTGCTGACTCGAGCAGGTCCCTCCTCCGAGATTCAAATGGCCCAGCAGTCCCCCCGCTTTCACTTTCTGTGGGGATCCTTGCTTCTCTCAACACAGAGAGTACCTCACGGTCGTAATGTCACCCGATGGTGCGGGAAAATCACCCTTTGCAGTCCGAGTCTCCACCAGGAGTCAGGGAGCACGGGACAGGTATAAATTATGGGCAAAAACTGGATTAATGTACGGATATTAGGGGGCAGATTTACAATCCACTTATGACACTTTTACGCCGCCGTTGCGTCACTTTTGTGACGCAGAGGCGGCGTAAACAATGCGCCACGTTGTGACTTATTTACAACGTGACGCATCTAGGCAGAAGCGTCACGTTGTAAAGCCCTGCGCCACATGAAACCTGCGTTAGGTTTCATGTGGGCGTTCTGTCGCAGGGTGGGCGTTCCCTCGCAGGAAAGCCCCATAAACTGACGCAGTGAAATCTACAAGATTTCACTGAGTCAGTTTTACGACGCTGCTGCGTCAAATCCTTACGCCTGCTTGAAGCAGGCGTAAGTAGTGACGCACCACACTGAGTATGGGTGGCCCCTGTGCATTGCAGGAGTTGCATCGAGCTAGCTACGCAACTCCAGCAATGCGCCACCCATACGCCACAAGATGCGTCACGCATCTTCCCTTCCTTGCACCATGGTGCGCCGCATTGTAAATGTGGTGCATCTGTGGTGGTGAAAGGAGGGAATTGCATGACGCATCTGTTCTGGCGCATCCCTGCTGATTTGCAGAGATGCGCCAGAACATGTAAATATGCCCCTTAGTGATTTAGGTTTCCGACGTTCAGAGCTCTCCTCTGGTGCGGCCAGCTTGGGTGCCAGCTGGCCACGCCCCTGGTACGGGCAGGATAGTTAGTTGGCAGGAAAGGATACCTTCCTATACAAATACAACCCTTTGAGGCATATTCATCTTTCCAAGTGTGCTGCATAATCAGAATGTAGCACGAAGGCATGGACAGAGGAAGTAACAAGAGGAAATTCAAATATTTTGCCTTGTCACGCCTCTGTTGGGTAGGTGCACCATTTGGAAGAAAACCTTAAGTTACAAGCCTTTGTAAATGTGGGCGTGCATTAAAATACATGGGGAGATGCAAGGGAACACCCATGCTCTACCCATGTAGTCTCTACCCAACGCAAAGTAATGCAAGGCATGTTTATGCGCTGCATTGCATTACTTTGTATTTACTAAACCATGCAAAGCCACGTCAAGTGGTTTTGCGTGACTTAGTAAATGCCAATAACGATTGTGCTTCGAGCTGTGCTAAAAACCGACAGAAACCTCTATGGAAAATCAGAGTAAATCTGTGCCATAGTGGCTGAAATAAATATTCAGAACATTGTATGGTGGATCCCCTGATGAATAAGAACATGTCACTTCTTATTGCATTTGAACAGACTAGTCAACACCAGCATTTGCAAGTTTGTAATCAGCATATCTTGGCTACCCATCCCACCTAGTCGAGTTGGGGTGAGCATTTCACAAACCCGAGTGATTCACTGTCATCAGAGAAATTCATAAGGCCATCAGTGCTTTGTTTAACCTACGATTGGAGCAAGGACCAGCAAATTCAGAAGGGTAGTAGCTTGCAAGGAGTACTGTTCATGCAAGACCATTTCGAAACAACATTATCTTGAAGTATGTAACTCAGTATGTACATATGTAGTATGTATTCATGTATGCATGTGGTACATATATAGCTTGATCACTGAGTAGTGTAGCATAGAGATACAGACAATTTATTCTGATAATTGTGACAGTTTGTGGCATTTAGAAGGGACACTCTACAACATTGTATGGATTTAGTAATAATAGTGTTGCTGCATACCGAACATTTTCTCTAGGAATTGCAGCAGTGACTGCTTGCTGCTGACAGGGTGTCTCCTGCAAGCATTGTGCCTGTGGAGCTACATATATATACTAATATAATAAAGAGAGATCCCAAAGCTTTGAGGCGGGTAATCTCAGGTACCACAGCACCAATCAAAACACCCAATACAGCGTTGAAAAGTGCAATTGCAGAAGGACATAGGCTATGCAGACGCCCACCATATACATTTAAAAGGTAAAAGAACCGTGCCAGCAAAGTAGTCCCTTGTGGGCGTGTCTGCGTTGTGCTGTGGGCGTGTGCTGGGGGGATTGAAAAATGCTGGGGGCATGTGGTACGTTCCGTCCTTCATGCCATGTCTCATATCGTGTGCTGTGGGCGTGTGATGGGGGCGTGGGCGTGTGCGGGGCGCAGGATTAGGGGAAAAAAAAGCGAGCGTTGTGCCCAATATTTCATTGTTTTTTCTTCCAGGTTCTGTACATTCCAGCTCCGGGTGTGCTTGCCCCGCGCTCCCAGTGACCTGCACCTGCTTTACTGTATGGAGGTCAGGCATGGCGCTATTCCCAAGGGCCAGAAGGAGCGCAAACAGGGGCCATTGTGCAGGAAATGCAATCTTGCCTTAACTTTTGGTGAGGCCTGAGGCGCACACTGGAGATTTTCCATTTCTGTTGTGCACAGGCCTCGCGCCACGCACATGCGGACACAAGGCCCGCCTCCACAGAAATAGCAAGAAAGGGACTATCCCTCCCCCGGGAATATGTGATGATATTCCGCAAACCAACATCCCGCATACCATCCCTCCACAATTTTTATAATGCGGGACTATTACTCCGCAAAGACATCATTTCTAAAACTTTTACAACGCATATGACTTTGTCACGCATGCCATTATAACGCAAATGCATGTGTGGTAAAGTCATATACATTGTAATAGTACATTATTAAAACATCAAATATATGTTTGTATATATGTGTATTTATATATATATATATATATATATATCTCGCACTCAAAAATGATTCTCTCCCAGCCGGGAGCAAAATAAGCAGTACTCGCGGGCTTATTTCACAGTTTTCTGTTTTATTTCAACGCTTCACAAAAGCGTTTCGGGGTTCTCCCTTCTTCAGTGTGTTTACCATATGCATACTGAGGTGGCATTTTAACCATACGTAACTGTTATGAAAATCAAGGTAGGACTACTCGCCACGAGAGTTAATGGGCACCATCTTATAGTGTGCAACATCGCAAAAATAACTGTGTATAAAAACATATAAAACTTTTCTATACATATCTACATTGTTATTTACAATATCTACATCGATATATTTACATTTTGTGCAATCGCCCATTTTAGCGTATTTCTGTGTATTGCCCAAATTGGTTCTAAAGCACACTATTTGTTTGAATTTAGCCGTGTATCGGCCTAAGAGGATTCCTTATTGTGAAACTGCAACTTCTCACTGCCATCTCGCCGTGTATCGGCTAGCCCTACGCCTGTTACTGATTATTCATCCTACTTTAGTTATTATATGTTTAAGGAAATTGTGTATATCAATGTCTCAACCTAGCTCCCTAAGTGAACTGTTAATGTCTCACTACTATTCAGACCAACCAGGTGTCTTAGTTTGTAAATCGATAATGAACCTAGATTCTAGCCTTCTTAATTTGAGTACCCTGTCTCCTCCTCTAACATGAAGGGGTACATGATCTAATCCAAATTACTGAAGTAAGTCTCTATTGCTTTGATGTTTGATGGCGAAATCTCTCCCCACTGGGTAACTCATGTCTTTGTTCATAATCGCACGCATGTGCTCTACAACCCTCATTTTAACACTATTTATTGCGCTCCCTATATAATATAATTTACAGGGACAGACTAAACAGTAAACCACATGTGTGGTCTGACATGTTATGAATTTGCTAATGGTTTTTCGTTCTTTCAAGCCTGAAATATCATAGCCTAGAACTCTTTTGCTAAATGCACATGCCTCACATCTTGCACAGGGGAAGAAACCTTTCATCTCAGCCAGCGTATTCTGTTTAGGTACTGGATTATCTAAATGGCTATGAACCAGCGGAGATATATATATATATATACATATATATATATATATATATATATATATATATATATATATATATATATATATATATATATATATATATATATATATATATATATATATATATACACATTTTTTAATTTAATTAAAACATTTATTCTTTTAAATCACATTATTTATATTATTTTTATTTATTATTTTATTTTATTACCCTTTACTCCCTTTAAATACCACTGCACCCCATGATCATAACCCACCCTTACTCCTTAAAATACCCGACACCCTTAAACACTAACCCATCTTAACCCTATAAATATACCCTGTACACCAAAACCCAGACCTATCCCTAAACCCTAAAAATACCCCTGTACCCCGAAACTCAAACCGAGCCCTGAACCCTATAAATACCCCTGTACCTTAAAAATCATACCTAGCCCTGAACCCTAAAATACCCCTGTACCCCAAAACCCAAACCTACCCTTGAACCCTAAAAATACCAATGTTCCCCAAAACCCAAACCTAGCCCTGAACCCTAAAAATAACCCTGTACCCCAAAACCCAAACCTGCCCCTGAACCCTAAAATACACCTGTACCCCAAACCCCAAACCGACCCCTGCACCCTAAAAATACCCCTATACCCCAAAACCCAAACCTAGTCCTGAACACTAAAAATACCCCTGTACCCCAAAACCCATACCTAACCCTAAACCCTAAAACTACCCCTGTACCCATTAACCCAAAACTATATCTGAAACCATAAAATACCCAAACACCCTAAAACATATACCTCAGTACCCCAAAACATATACCCCTATACCCATACTTACCTTATCCAAAATTTTAAAAAAACATGCTTTTGCCATTCATGCATTTACAACGAATTTCGTTGTAAATGTATGCGTGGTAAAAGCATATAAAATGTAATGCCATGCGTTATAATGGCATTGCGGAGTCATGGTACTTTCGTAATGAAAGTATGCGGAGTAATGTTATGCGGAAAGAAAGTTGCGGAATAATGGGTGTTTACCCTCCCCCGGTAAGTACATTGGTGGCACGGCGGCCCACATCTCCAGCAACAAACTCATATTTTTTCACCACCCATTTGAAAAATACAGAGGTCTCTCTCATTGATGGCCAGCACCGACATACACTTTTAGACACACCTCCCGCCACAAGTTCTAGAATTGCAAACTTTGGAGCTGGGGAGCTACATTCAATTCTCGGCATCAGCACAACATCCTGAGATTCCAGGCAAATCGCTTTGTCTCCCCGTGCCTACCACAAATGAATGTGTTCTTCTGTAATGTAAATTGTGCCCATGCCATGTTGTCGAGTTCGCCCTATATAATATTGCAAGGAAAAATAAAGTAGGGAAGCTCGAGTTCACACACTACTGAATGCGCACTCTTTAGTGCATCAGCAGTGCACTGTGAATCGGAGCATTTCACAGGCCTGTCACAGATAAGAAATGCTATCAAAACGAAATCCTACAAAACAATATACTACTGGCTGGCAGCAATTCATACCCGGACAACGTCGGGACGGGCTGCTAGTCTATACTAATATAATGAAGAGAGAGCCCAAACCTTTGAGGCGGGTAAAAACCAGGAACCATAGCACCACTCACAACACCTAATACAGCGTTGGAAAGGGCAGTTGCAGCAGAAGGACATAGGCTATGCAGACGCCCACCATATACATTTAAAAGGTAAAGGAACCGTGCCAGCAAAGTAGTCCCTTGTGGGTGTGTCTGTGTTGTGCTGCGGGTGTGTGCTGGGGGCGTGACGAATGCTGGGGGCGTGTGGTACGTTCCGCCCTTCATGCCATGTCTCATATCATGTGCTAATCCCACCCTGCTCCCTTTAAATACCCCTGCTCCCCATAATCATAACCCACCCTTACTCCTTAAAATACCCCAACACCCTTAAACACTAACCCATCCTAACCCTATAAATATACCCTGTACCACAAAACCTATCCATATACCCTAAAAATACCCCTGTACCCCAAAACCCAAACCTAGCCCTGAACCCTAAAAATACCCCTGTACCCCAATACCCAAACCTAGCCCTGAACCCTAAAAATAACCCTGTACCCCAAAACCAAAACCTACCCCTGAACCCTACAATACCCCTGTACTCCAAAACCCAAACCTAGCCCTGAACCCTAAAAATACCCTTGTACTCCAAAACCAAAACCTAGCCCTGAACCCTTAAAATACCCCTTTACCCCAAAACCCTAACCTACCCCTGAACCCTAAAAATACCCCTATACCCCCAAACCCAAACCTAGCCCTGAACCCTAAAAGTACCTCTGTACCCCAAAACCCATACCTATCCCTAAACCCTAAAACTACCCCTGTACCCCATAACGCAAAACTATATCTGAACGCTTAAAATACACAAACACCCCAAAACATATACCTCAGAATTCCAAAACATATACCTCTATACCCATACTTACCTTATCCAAACATTAAAAAAAAACATGCTTTTACCATTCATGCATTTACAACGAATTTCGTTGTAAATGTATGCGTGGTAAAAGTATATAAAATGTAATGCCATACATTATAGTAGCATTGAGGAGTCAGGGTACTTTCGTAATGAAAGTATACAGAGTGATGGTATGCGGAAAAAAGTTGCTGAATAATGGGTGTTTACCCTCCCCGGTAAGTACATTGGTGGCACGGCGGCCCTCATCTCCAGCAACATACTAACATTGTTTCACCACCCATTTGAAAAATGCACAGGTGTATCTCATTGATGGCCAGCACCAACATACACTTTTAGACAACCCGCCCGCCACAAGTTCTAGAATTGCGAACTTTAGAGCTGGAGAGCTACGTTCGAATCTCGGCATCAGCTCAACATCCTGTGATTCCAGGCAAATCGCATTGTCTCCCCGTGCCTACCACAAATGAATGTTTTCTTCTGTAATGTAAATTGTGCTCATGCCATGTTGTTGAGTTTGCGCTATATAATATTGCAAGGAAAAATAAAGTAGGGAAACTCGAGTACACACACTACTGAACGCGCACTCTTAAGTGCATCAGCAGTGCACTGTGAATCGAAGCATTTCACAGGCCTGTCACAGAAAAGAAATGCTATCAAAACGAAATCCTACAAAACAATATACTACTGGCCGGCAGCAATTCATACCCATACAACGTCGGGAATGGCTGCTAGTCACCTATAAAGTTATAGAACCTATAATAGAATATGATGTACTGTGTACAGTCCAGGCCATCAAATAAATGTTGTAACTTGGGTACAACAAAAAAGTCCTGTTAAGTCAGATTCCGAAATTCAATTTCATTTTTCAGAAGGATTTTACTCAGTGTAGACTTTGCCTACATTGCGGTACTAAACCATGTAGAAATGGTGGTAACCCCTATATATAGTTGAA
The DNA here is from genome assembly GCF_964263255.1 of Lissotriton vulgaris. Lineage (NCBI taxonomy): Eukaryota > Metazoa > Chordata > Amphibia > Caudata > Salamandridae > Lissotriton > Lissotriton vulgaris. The sequence goes on from NW_028243657.1 coordinate 91,380, forward strand.
AACAGTGAGAGAGAGAGAGAGAGAGAGATATAGAGAGAGAGATAGAGATAGAGAGAACATTCTTGCACTCCATAGGACCATTTAATACTGGTGTAATATCTGAACCCAGAATTTATTTATGTCATTTGTAAAGCGCCTGAATCACCACACATGGGGTTTCTCCTCTCTGAGAACGCATACCGGTGAGGCAGTGGGAGTATATTTATTTATTTATGAATTTAGAATTTAGAATTGAGTTTTGAGCTTACCAGAGGCCATTTGCCAACCGAACAAAAGAAAATTGTTTAATGTTCTGAAGCAACACATTCTGGGGCTGTGCGCTCAGCTGGGGGATAAGTGCCTGCACTGCTGAAATGGCCCTGGTGTCTCTGTTTTTGTGGGTGTTCAGAAAGCTGTCTGGAATACAAGACAACTACGGCATGAACGTGGAAAGCACTGCCAGTAAAAAGATGTCAACCCTGAGCTTCTTTTTTGAAAGCCATGTGAACAACATAAATTCTAGAATGAGGGCACTATCAAGACTTATCATTTGTATGTTTCTGGGGATTCCAATCACAACTGGGTAAGTTATGTTTTCATGTGTTGTCAGTTCCTGTTAGTACAGTACATAAGGAAGAACTTCTAAGTGAACGATGTGTAGAAATATGTTCACTTATTTTTCATTGCATTCTTCATACCCTTGCTACTGATAGAGCGCGTTAGGTCACCCAACTAGAATTTGTACAAATACTAACCTGGGTCCATAATTCCAAATCGTATACCTTAACATTTATTTAGGTAACTCACGCTCTACTACCAGTATTTTGTGATTTTATCTCTAATTCCTATACCAGTAACCTACTAATCTTGGACACTAGGTACCTAAACACAATGGATCAGGGATTTGAGTTAAGGAAAAAGGCACTCAAAACATTTTAACATTTGTAGTTATATAATAACCACAGACTCAGGGTAGGTTCAAACTTTTTATCTAATCATCATCATCATCATAAGTCATGAGCCATTAGTTAAATGCAATCAAACTATCAATAACCAAAATCAGAAACAGCGTATAGCTATGAATAAGATAGAGTTTGCTAATTATTTAGAAACCTAGAAAATAAAGGGAAGGAACATGCTAATTTTAGAAAAACAGTCTTTCGCAACTTGATTAAAGGAGGGTAAAGAAAGGGAACATACTAAACCCAAAGTCTTTCGGAATGTACTGGCAGTTTGAAAAGGAGAACACAACTTATGCAATATGATTATTCAGATTTTAGCTTTATAACTACAGGGAAGGTAAGATTTGGAAATACTAATACATTTACAATCACCCAAATAGACTTATATTTACCTAGGATAGAGTGAAGACCAGCCCTGGCCACGGGTCAGTTGGAAAAGACAGGAGGAACCCCAAAGACTGCAGTGCCAGTAGGCGAGCAGGTGCAGCTCATGGACAATCAGGATAGGATAACGCCAGAATTTGGATCAGGACTGGTTCACCAAAGGTTAAGATCAGCACCCGCAGCTTCGGTTGCAACGCCTGCGCTACTCCCTCTCTGCAAGGAATCTTCCAAAACCCATTTTGGATTATAACTTTTATCAGCAAAGTGCTTCGCCAGCACTTTCACTTCCCAAAACTTTGATTGGGTTCTCGAATCTCCCAACAGAGTGCTCCGCAGCTCTCTGCTTTCAGTCACCTATTGAGTGTGTTGGGTCAGTGACAGGTCAGCTATTTGGACAAGTCAGACAATTTCTCTAGCTAAACCTATGCTAATTATAGAGTTTTTCAGGTCAGTGTACCACCACCCAATGTTGCAAGTGTAAGGATCCCCGATTTTGATTGGACAAAGGAGGAGGACAGGTCATCACCCCACCTAAATTTTAGACTTTCTCAGACTCCTTATTCAAATTCCGTCTACGCCCCTTACATTCCAGGTTCTCATGACATATGCATTTTGGTTAACAATGGTGAATATAACATTGAATACAATTGTAACAAATTTCAGTACAGTTCAGCTCCCTCTAGCTGGATCGCAGGTCGGGTTCCCAGGCGCATCTTGGCTGTTGCTGACATCTGGCTGGGTTCCAATGCTGCAGAGTTAATTTTTCATCCGCAGGGTGTCATGCGCAGAAGGGACTTCTAAAATGGAGTTGTAAGCAACTCCCATGCCCAAAGAATACGATACACGAAGAGTAAAAGGAAACAATTTAGAACACAGTAATAAATGATTACACTGTATACCATGAATTTCTACTCTATACCCATTACTTTAATATAAACTATAGCATTAGGATTAAGCTGAACAAACAGCTTAGCAAAAGCAGCAATGCAAGCTTCTCGCATGTGAGAACACAGAACAGCCATTTTATCTCTAGTGCGCAGAAGCAACAGCTTCCCTCTAAGGCTGCGAGTACATCATGTCACGTAGGTATGACAGACGCATGCACAGTAGAAATTCCCGCGTAGCAGCAGCCATTTTAGATGCAGCGTATTGGGATTGGTAAACACATAAGCAAGCTTCACTCGGACACCCAAATGGTGAAAGAATAAGGGACAAATTAGTAAGACAAACAGGTTGGGTATTTCGTAAGGGTTATTCGTGGTTCATGAGTACGAGCAAGTCGCTTCATATATGAATCCTTGCTCCATCACTACCAAACCGTGTACTTGATTTTTGTTCTTCGGGAAAATAACATTTTGCTGGATTCAACTAATGGAATTTGGCATGGCTCTTTTCTTTATCATTTATAATCTTCATCTTCAGTACCGATGCAATAAGATTGCCAAAGAGATTTTCAGCGTAGTTGGCTGGTTATCCTATGTCAGATGGTACTACATTGAATTTTGGGGAGTTATATTTCGTGGGAACCAGGCAAAGCCACATGCGTGGGGTATTGTTTTTATTAAGACAAATGTAGAAGTGGTGGGTTGTGGTGGGTTGTAGAACTTTTGTGGATCCCCACAGATTCTGGAAGTTTAGATCATAGATTTATGAGGAATATTAGTATTTGTAGGCAAAGTTTGAGGTCTGCTCCAGCTTCCCAGAGTTTTTCCTTCATGCAGTAGTTTAAAGATAGAAGTGGAGTTTTTTCAAATGTGGGCATCTCCAAAAACGCCACATCTTCCGTGCATTCCTGGTCCATCCACAGAATCTCTATGATTTTCCAAGATGGTGAAATGAAAGTGTGGTCAGTAAGAGCTTATTCATAGCATTTAGCGTCACCCCTAATAGAGCAAACCTGTCCATGCCCTCCGAAACCTCAACAGATCAACGAGAGCGACTACAGTCAGAAGTCTGACTTTGTAATTATTTATCCTGTGGGAAGGGAATTCCTAAGCAAATCAGTAGGGGTAAACCATTTTCCCTAGGCATAGTATGCCCCACCCTGTCCCTGCATCTCCACATGTGACAAGTATCTGTTTGTGGCTTCTGTGGGAGCATTAAATCCGTTGGCCAGCACAGGAATTTACTTGGCCCAACAGGGTAGTTCAAAGCGTACATTAGGCACTCACTCAAGAAAGTACTGCAGTACTCAAAGTACATGAATGAGTGCAAATATGGCTAAATTAATATCACTTTGAATCTTTAAAAGATAGGAAAACAAATACAAATAATATTTTCTATATGGAGTGTGTTGGAACTAGCCCTTCTTGCAGGGTCATCCCCAAACTTTTTGCTTCTTCCTCCCTTATTTTTCCTGACCCGTGGCTGTTGGCAATAGGACTCTGCACACTTTACCACTGTTGATCAGTGCTAAAGTGCATATGCTCTCTGTGTAAATTGTTATTATGATTGGATATACATGATTGGCATATTTGTATCACCATGAAGTCCCTAGTAAAGTGCACTGGGTGTGCTAGGGCTGGTGATGACAAATGCTACTAGTGGGCCTGCAGCACTGATTGTGCCACCCACATGAGTAGCCCCAAAATGGTGTCTCCGGCCTGCCACCGTAGTGCCTATGTGCAGTCTGTGAACTGCCATGTCCTCCTGGTCAGTGTCCCCACTGACCAGGCCTAACCCTTCCCTTTTTGTGCACATTGGTCACCCCTATGGAAGGCCCAAGGTTCCCCCCTGGGCAGGGTGCAGTGTATGTGAAAGGTAGTGCATGTACTGGTGCAGGTGACATGCTCTGGTAGTGAAAGGCAGCCATTTTCGTTTTTCACTTTTGTAAGGCTATCTTGCTCCATAGGCTAACATGGGGGATGCTGGCTACAGTGGCTACCAGCATTTCTTCTCATAGGAACAAGAAAGGACATAAGAGTCTAGTATCCCTGAACTCAGACTTTAATAACACATCTTTTAGGAAAGGTTGTTTTTAAATCCTGTGTTTGAGAACAGCACTTTTAGAAAGTTGCTGCTCTCTTGTCTGACCCTTCTGTGTGCCTTGGCCTGTTTGTGTATTGACTGTCTGGTTTGAGAGTGACAGGCGCTGGGGATTCCCCAGGAGGCTGGCTGAGTCAGCCCTAGGCTGAATGACTGCATTTGCAACCTGAGTGGTGGGAGGAATTAGCACCTGGGCCTGAATAGGGCTATGCCTGCCTGCCACAATGCTGGCTCCACCTCCTGCTGGGCGGCTGATGACCCTGCCCCTCACTCTGAAAGGAAAGGAGTAGCCAGGCAAACAAAGTGCTCAAGCAACGCCCAGAACTGGTTCAGACTGGGCTCAGGGCCCACTTGCACAAAGAGAACAAAGACTTTTAGGGTTATAAGTACAGGACCCCTGACAACAGAAAATTAGATCATCCTGGAATCAAGAAGGAACCTCTGCCAAGGAGAAAGCTGAATCTGAAAAAGGAAGACTGTCCTGCTGTTGCTCTGCTGGACTGAACTGTTGCTTTGCTGCCAAGGAGAGGGGAAGTACTTTGCTTTGGGCTGTGTCCCCTTGCTTGAAGGAATCTCCAAGGGCCTAAGAAGAGCTGGCTCCCTGTTCTGAATTCCCAGGAACAAAAGGACTTCACCCCCAGCTTCCCTGAACTCTGCTGAGAGAGTTCTGTCCTTCCTAGAGTGCTTGATCCAGTTGTGGGGCCTCTAGAAGGTATACCTGTGCTGGGAAGCTTGAAACTAAGCTTGAGAGACTTTTGCATTTGAAAAGTGTCGCATTGCTCGCTTGCGGAGCGCATCCCCGACAGTGCAAGAACTTTCCTGCCGCTACGAAGGTCAAAATCGTTGCAGCGCATGACACCGCTGCCAGAGCCGTCGGATCGTTCGTTTGCGGGGCGCACCAGACCGGTGAGGGAAAGTCGACCATCGCTTCGAGTGTCGTCGCAAAGCCTGTCGTCGCTGGGTCAGATCGCCGCACCGTTAGCTTGCGGACCGCTTCACGTCACTGCGAGCATCATCGCAGGTTCATCGCATCGAGAAGCTGCGAGAGAGAGGATCACCGCTGGACCGCAAATCGTCGCCCCGGAGATCATCGCAGCCCCTACGAGATCATCGCATCGTGCCTTTGCGAGAACAAACTTCCTACGGAACCTATGCAGCGGAATCCATACAAGTGGCCTTCTTCCCCATACAGACCGGATTCGTCGCAACACGCCCGCTGCTGCAGCGGGGCTGTCGCAACGCCTCCCCAGGGTCTCGGGAGCAATGCATCGCTTGTTTTCCACCGCCCCAGGTTCTGCTTTTGGAACTATGTCGCAACTAAAAGGTACTGTGAGTAAACCTGACGCAACTGTGAACTTTTCACGTATCTGTGGATTATTTTATAGCAATCTAAAAAACTTACATTACAACCTTAAGAATTCTTTTGAAACCATATTCTTGAACTGTGTATGTTGAATTTTTGTCGTTTTGGTCTTGTGTCGTTTAGAATAAATACCTTTATTTTCTAAACTGTGTGGAGTCAGTGTGTAGTGTTTTCACTGTGTTACTGTGAGTGTTGGTACAAATACTTTACACATTGCCTGCTGAATAGCCTTGACTGCTCGTGCCAAGCTACCTAGAGGGTGAGCAGCGGTTATCTCAGAGGGTTTCCCCCTTACCCTGACTAGAATCAAGGGTCCCTATTTGGACAGTGGTACCTACCTCTGCCAACTAGAGACCCCCAGTTCTAACAGAGTGCAAATGCAAGCTGAGATTTTGAAACAGTAAAGTATTACGGGCTAATAGACATATAGTGTCTCGTCACAGACTCACAATACAGTCTAAAAGAAAAGGGGATATTTCTTTTTGGATAAACTATTAAATTATGCATTGGCTACCTGTATAAAACAGTCCTACTCGTTCAGCCCATGCATGTGTTCACATTTTCGCACATGTGTTTGCAGGCAACCAGCACAGAGGGCCACATATACGACCCACCAATAAGCGAGTCGCAAATTGAGTCGCATATGCGACTTGACTTGCTAATTGGGATGCACAACAATGTCTATGACACTGTTTGCGATTCCCAATGGGGTCACAAATTGCATGCCTCATGTATATTAATGAGGCAGTCGCAATTTGCGACCACATTGGGAATGGCTGGCACTCCCATGGATGATGCCCTGCTGCATTCTGCAGACCTCTATGTCTAAATAAAGCTGTTTTTTCTTTTTTTAAATGCATCATGTTTTCCTTAAAGGAAAACGGGATGCATCTAAAAAACTAAAAATGAAACCTTTCAGTTTCATTTTTTTTAGGGCAGGTAGAGGTCCTGAGGACCACTGCCAGCCCTTAAAAGGTATTTGCGCATGCATTCACAAATGGGAAGGGGTCCCATGGGGACCCCATCCTGTTTGCGAGTACTTTACCACCCTTCTAAGAAGGGTGGTACACTGCGAGTGTTTGTCGACCGCAGTTAGGGTCGCACAACATTCTTACATAGCTTAAGGAGTCGCTATTAGGAAGGGATGCTCTTGGAACTCCCCTTCCTAATAGCGAGTCGCTAATCCTATTTTGCGAGTCGCAGATTGATTTGCTACTCACAAAATAGGATAAGTCCATGGGCCACTGTTTTTTTGCGGGTGCAAATGGGTCTAAAACCCATTTGCGCCTGCAACATCGTTTGTGCATCTGGCCCAGAGTCGTTTACCCCAGGTGCACATCAATGGACCTTATTTTAAAAGAAAGGCAATGATGAACAGTTCTCAAGTCCGTTTTAGCTGAGGATGCGGTGAGTGATATTAAAGTCAATTAGAGAAGCTTTCTTACCGAAGAGGTCTAAAAATCAGACAGTTCAAGCTAAAAATAAATTCCATGGGATTTAAGCGGTTCAGAATCCATTCCCTCTCAGTGTTTACAGGCCATATATCAGGAACGACGATAACATTATCCCCAAAGCGGTGATAATGGGCTTCATAATATGCCATTGAGAATTTTCATTAAGGCCCATGTTCAAACCAGAACATGGGCTTCTATGGGAATTCACCCTTATTTCAACAATGGCGAGCACGAATGTACAGTTTATATAAATTGGAGTGGAGACTTTTTTCAGCTACTCGGTCTAGGAGGAAGAAGAAAATGAGTCTGAAAATTTGGGGTGCCTTTTCAGATTACTATGAAGGCTGAGAATGTTATGAAACTTAAATTGTAATTTCATTTATCACAATTGAATCTAGTGTACATGTATAGTCGAGTTTATGTTTTGCCATCGGATTAATTAAGCCAGTCTCTATTTGTTATACTTGATTTATTTTTTCTGTTTCTTTTTGGTGTTCTGATATTATTTCATTTATGATGATGTATTTATGCTGTGAGCCAATAAAATGAATAAAAATTTTTTAGAAAAAGGGAATTCACAAGGGCATAATATCAAGCTCAATATTGCTGCTTTTGCTGCAGTTTTCTGGCGCTAAACCGGCGTAAATTTTAACGCTGTTTCTTGATAATATGTCCCTCCATTCTTTATTTCTTTAGCTATATTGCTGTTAGGCTGGTTTCAAATGAGCAACTCAGTGCTTATGCTTTTCTGTGAAATACTATAAAGCTCATACTTCTCGAGGTAAAAACGCAAAGTTGTGTGAAACAAGCTCACTTTTCCGAAGCATCCGTTCTCCTTCATGCCCATTTATACTCTCCTTACAATATTTCTTCTCTCATCTATTATATGTATTCCTCCTGGCATGATATAGGTTCCTGCAAATCGTTCATGATTACTAATTAATTACTAACAAAGAATATATTTTAACACTGCCTGCAGTCTTTATTATACCTTCAGTATTTTCTCTGAGTTTTCAAGACCACATTTACTTCACCTGCAGTGCTTCACAACTTAAACTCTTTCCAAAGTACTGAGATGCTCTCAATTTGTCTTGATCGAAAATACCATGTGAACACAACGCAGCTAATGAGATTACTGTGTTCTACTTACAACTTGATAGAATACACTTTCCACTAACAGACAATTATTCTTCACAGACATGAAGCAGATACAACAAAACATTCAGGCCTCGACACAGAAGAAATATCATGGAACACACCCAAAGGTGATACACAATTATGCTGCTAAGCACCATGCACACACCTTTTAACCATAGTGCTAGAATATTCACGTGATATTTAGCATAGGTTTTGTACTGCAAGTGTACCCTTCTAATAAAAAAATACTGTGCCGAGACAAACCTGAAAACTTTGCCCACTTCCGTACGTGTGCTGTATAGGGCACCACAAAATGCTGGGATAAATTGTAGCATTTCTTCTTTGAACACCTGCTTCAAAGTTGTGTTAAGGTTTTGGTGCAAAGCCCCATCTATTTAGGTAGGGGTTTTTCGTCAAAAGCAATTGTTGGTCACATGGGAATGCCCATGTACCACCATCAACTGCCTCCTTAATGCAAAGTAAGGCATAGCAGCACTTTGTACTGCATTGCATTACTTTTCATGCAGCTTTCTAATACAAAACATGTTTTGTGCTTGAAACAAATTCCCCAAAAATATTTTTGCCAGTTTGCTTCAATTGTGTGATGGTAACTAGCGCAAAATGTTACTAAATCTGCCCATCAAAGTGACTCAAACTTGCCAGAGAGTAAAAAAGGAGATTCAATCTTGCGACTGAAAACATTGTAATCTATAGATTTAAGTTGGCTGATGCAAACCATTCTATGGCAAATTGGTGTTATCCTACCTTCAAAATAGATAGGTATTATTTTAGCTAGGCTGTCCTTTCCCTTTGATTGAACCAAATATATTAAAGAATCTCTTCCCAAATTAGAGTGAGAAAACTTAGATTCTTACATTGTAACCTTCACCTTCCTTATTTTATGACAAATAACGATTTATTGTTTACCATTCTACAGCACACCTAACACACATTGGTGCATATTTAAGACTAATTCCTCTTTATGCTTGTGATCTGTGAAAGAAATATATTCATCCTCAGCTGTACCATCGTAGACACCCACCAGTATGACTGTGTAAGTACCAATATTCATTAGCTATCCTTCTATTAGGGATAAAGTATACCCTGCCTTATAATATAAGGATATTGCAAGCCACAGAGGAGTTCCATAACCATATAGAGAAAATAGGGTGAAGGCCATGTAATTGTATATGGTAATCGAAATCCTAGGTGACTTGCAATATTCTTATCATGTACACCAACAGCGGGGGACTTTATCCAATATAATTCATGGTCACACTGTCACCTTTCCCACAAAACACTTAAACCCTTGATGCACAGCTCTTCATATGAAAAAGCATGTTTGCAAGCATGAAGAACAACAATATAACCTCTAGTGCAAAATTAAACACATCAAAAACCTTTTAGATATTTGTTTCAAACAGATATTAGAAATAGTTCAATACAGAAGTTATTGGGAAAAAAAGCTACAGTAGTTCGGAACTTGTAGACCCATGCAAAAAGATTCTAGCTTTTCTCTATCCACAACATTAACGTATTCTCTATGCTTGTCACTGTAAGCTATTAAAATAGAGGAGGAGAAAGAAAAGTACATTTCATGTGTTGCTTTAAACAGCTGCTTTAATGATGATTAATGACCTGATTTGCCTTTCACCTGGGCTGCTGGCTCTGGCAGCAGGTATTGTGACCTCAGAACTTGACAATAACAATAGTGACCTTATAATAGTTGAGTTCTTCTGTATTTTTGTGATTACAAAGTAATTAGTGACTGCCACTTATACAGGATTGCAGAGCCCCATGTACTATATACTAATTAAGTAGGTTTGGAATTTACGTCCTAGCATGCATAATTATTTCCCCATTGGAGTTAATATTAGAAATTCCACACCCAAAAGAACCATATATTTCTAAATACTGTGAAGGACACAATATTTCTGTCACATGCCATGGTCATTGTGACATAAAACCCTTGAGTGAATGCAACTGTGAACCAAGTATTTATCCTACAAACAGTGCAATGTGTTTTCTTCTTAAATCTAAATACTGTTGTCTATCCCTCATTCCTAGACAATGAACTGCCATGTTGTCATTAGGCTGCCACAAATTCTTATTAATACAAATTAATGATTCTTCTTAATGTAATCTGTCCAACTATTGACTATTGCTATGCGATTATCAGTTTGCCTTATCTTTGTATTTTTCAGGAAAACATCATTATTAGTTGAGTCCACACAATTAGATTAATGTGGATGCTATCTGGGGCCTGTAAAACTCCCATTTTAGCAGAGGTCATAGCCTACACTTTCTTGTCAGAGGACAACCCACCTATTTACAGATCTCTTCCTGCATTGTGTAATGTTATGTCAGAACTACCATGCTGAAGAGACTTCCAAGAGGGCACTATGTTTGTTGTACCCATTTGAGAGACATTTATTGTTTTTCAAGAACAAAGCTAGAATTTGTTGTGAAAAGCGAAACATCAAAGGTCCTCTCGATCTCTGACCCCCTAAAATCCGACACTACTATTACTTGTACGTAATGCTCTAACAGAATACCTTTTGTGCTGCTTAAATGACTTAACTGGACTACTGATCTGAAATGCCTGCTTTTCTGTTTGTTGCTATGCTGCCTGCTACTCTCTGACTCTGCTGAAGGAGATCTGGACTCTGCTTTTGCAATAAGTGATCTCCAAGGGCTTGTTGACATGCCCCTGCTCCAATGCCTGGCTCACTGGAAGTGGTCCAGATATTTGTAAAACGCATTTCCACATATCTCCTGTCTGTGTGTAACAGAACTGGTGCATCAAACTGGCTTCAGGAGTAAAATCAGCGCAACACATTGGAACCAGCACTTTGCTTCCAGAGATCGACCCATCAGACAGAGTATTGCCAATGTGGTAGCTAGGTGAGATTGACGCATCCACTCAATTACGAGGCAGTATCAGGTGCATTCCTCTACATCTCTCGACTCTGGCGCCTTTCTACAGAACGGACACATCTCCTTCACTGAATGGAGAAGATTGATGCATCTTATTGTTTGTGAACAGGAAAGGCATTTTGTTCACCAAGGCCCTGTAGCTGGCCAGCACTCCATCGTGGTTTGCCCGTACTTTGACTCAGCCTAGGAACAGCATGACCTAGACTAACCTTTTTTAGTGCTACTTGCTTCTAAGTGCTTTACTGCATTTATTCCTTTAAAATTAAATATCTCAACTTACATACATTAGATGTTTGTTATTTTGGTCTTGTTTTGTTCAGAATATATTAATCTGTTTTTATAAACCTGTATGTAGTCTGTTTGTGGTGTATTCACTATGTTAATGTGTTTGTATGTTGCAAACATTCTTTATACAGTGCCTCTATAGAAATACCTGACTGCTCTGTGTAAAGCTACCTTACCTGACTAGAGTGGTGGTTCCTGCCTTTCCTGCGTGCACACCTCAACCAACCAGGAATCCCATTTCAAACATGGTTGGAATTAATCATGAAATCATAATCTGAAAGAACAAGGTCTCCCTAAGCTTCCTTAGTGACAATAGTATCCCGATTTGAAAAAATTGCAAATTCATTTGATTAATATATACTCCAACAGTGTGATGGACCCCAATAAATAACGCCTCCACCCTGCAAAATATTTTTCATTTAGCTTTGCTGAAGTAAACATTTAAAATATAGATGCCACCAGTTGATTTTGCCTAGTATATGGGTTTCTCTTATAGAATACCCCTCCCATAGCATGATACAAAACATCTGTTTAAAAATAATTTTTTTCTCTGCATTTTGATTTTAAAAAATCAGAGTGAAAAATAGTTCACCATTTGTACCATACAAAAGCTGCTGCCTTTTATAGTAATCTAGCAAAAAGTCTTACTGCTTCAGAAAACTGATGAATTTAGAAAGGATGACAAAGCCTGAAAAACCTTGAATTGATGTTACTGCAGTAAGGATTGGCTAATGTTCTGTTTCTGACACTTTCTCTTTGGGGTGATTATGTAGCCTAGTAATTCTAGAGTAGGTGTATGACAGACACATTTATCAATCTTAATAATAGTTGGTAGTCTCTTAACTATAGTAAAACTTCTTTGATGTGATATTCGTGTCTCCAAAGAATCCAAAATAAATTTAGATATCAGGCAGGTAAACTTTGCTGAATAGGTAAAAATATCTTCTAAAAATGATGATGATAAATGATTGAAAGGCAGAAGTACCATCGGTGAGTCAGAAAAAAAATATACTGATATTCAAACAATCCAAACTTGACTTCTGATAAGAGATCTTACTTGCTGAAATATTTCACATACATTAATTGATCAACAGTTATGAAAGTACAACATTATTGATACATTAGGACATTAGCAGTGATACTTTTTATTACTCTCTAGTCTACGCACATTCATAAATGACCTCCTTTCTGTGGAACAAAAACTAATGGAAAGTAGGTGGTTGATTATAATGGTTCATTAAATCTGTTAGGCAAAAATTCAAAGATCCATCTATTTATTGGCAAGGATGGTCTGTTTCTGACAATTTGTGCAAATGTTTGACGACAAACTATTCATGCATCAGGTCCTAAATCTATCTTAAACTTAAACTCCTAGGTAGCGACACAAGACTTTCGATTGTTGTATCAAATGTGTCACTAAATTCTTCATAGCACGTACTAAGGTTGGTCCATCATGTACATGCTTTAGAAGGATATCATAATTAAAAATTAATTACAAATGTATTACTGTTCACCATATGCCAGTCTTATGTAATGTCAACCAAGGAATACTTAGTCCCATTTTAAACTTAGGTCCCTCAATTGTATCAAAACAAATCTTTTCATGAGTGTTCTCCACTCATCCAAATCAAGCATATGTGTATGGAAACGTACTGGAACAGGCATTAGCATATTACCATCAGTAGCAATAACTTCTTAACATTTTGTTTTGTTAATAACAGGTATCTCTATATATATAGCAGATTTAATATTCATATAATTCCATGAGCCAATTGCATCTGAAAGGTCTAAGCCAACCTCTTCTTGCCCTTTTGCAAAAGTTATTGTGATTGACAAAACTATATGGGCTGCATGGTATTCACATCGCATTTTGCAACTGACTGATATTCATCACTTGACAAGGCATCTCATTTCATTGTTGAGAAATATCAATTTCTACTGACTGTGATCTTTCTGCATGTAATATGTCTGATCATTTATGTCTTGGTATCCTCGGGTTCACTTCAAAAGTCTTTAACAATCTGACCTGATCTACTATGGTGCTTGCATAAACATTTTACACTTCTTTTTTCTCAACTCTTTGTTCAAATAGGGCATTTAATATTGGTCAACTGCATTGCCTTAGAAACTTCTGAGAATCTACTTTCTTCTAAATTCAGACATACTACTAACTATTGGTCTGAACTCATTTTCTAAATATTAGAGTCAGCTAAACAATTATCCAACCGCACATCGCAGTCAATGAGTTTTGCCACATATTAGGTAAATTTACCAAGTGTGAGTTATCCTTTTTGTCCTGGTGACCCCCAATAGTTTGCTTGGTGCTGGTGGTAACTGACCCTGACTGTGCCCTGGGGTCTGCTTACCAGACATAGAGCCAATGCTCTGATTATAAGGTATATGGTTATTAGGTTTAATTACAATTGGTACTGACAGCCTAGCTGTAAGTCCCCAGTATATAATAGGCCATGTCGTTTTAGAGGCCCAGTAGACTTAATGCATTTAAGTGTGCACACCTGTGTTGCCTGCTGTCAGTTTGAAGGCAGCCCTGCTTTTTACGTTTCCTTTACCTTAAACGTACATGTAAATTCAACTTTTGAATTAAAGCTACTTCCAAAGTCTCAAACTAACTTCTTTTTTGCATATAAATCACCACTGAGCCCCCCCCCTCAGGGTGCCCCAATAGTATGGTGCCTTGTAAATATAAGCAGGAACATAAACATTTTTTTTATACAAGCCATAGTGAGGGAACAACTGCCAATTCTGTGTTTCTCCATTTTTGAAAACTAGCTTAATGAGTGAACATGGGAATATTTTATTTGAGCATAAATATGAAGGTGGCACCCGGCATCCAATTAGTCAGGGTTAGCGCCTGCTTGACTCCCAGGAAAACTGAATAAATATGGGAGAGTCGCCAAGCAACTCAGAACTTCTGCCTGAAGCAACAAGGAGTAAGACAGCCGTACTGGAACCATGATCTGCACCCAGGTAACTACACTCTGAAGTACTGCACTCTAAAGGACTGCACCTGCTACATAATCTGGTACTACAGTCTTAGGTTCTTCACCTGGCTTCAAAAGATTTAAGGAGGGTACTTTCTGAAACCAGCAGGTTAACAAAGCCCAGCTGCATCATCTGCACCAAAAAGTCTCCATCCAGAAGTGCATACAGTGAATTATTAAGGATTTAGCCAGTTACATTTCAGGAATTGTAGTCCTGACATTCCAAGGACCATTTCATAGCTTTTAGACATGTGGATTTGTGTTTTGGGTACTTTGAACCCTAAAGAGGAACTTCAGGAAGAACATCCAGTAGTTTGGAGCACCTTTTGTAAAAATCTCTTTAAGTTTACCAAGTGCATTGTGGGAGTTACAGTCCCAGACACCAAGAGGCAAACCAGAGCATCTGAACCCTTGGCTGCTGCTATGGACCACTTCCCTGCATCCCAAAAACAATGCTGGGAGGTGGCGCCGGACGCGACCCAATATGGCCATCTAGTTCCGAAGCACCACGCCACATCGGAGCCGCTGACATGATGTTGGCGGTTCTAATGCCGTTTTTAGGCTCCCTGTGGGTGTTTCTACAGTTTGATCACCTTCTCCTCAGGAGGACCTCATTTTTACTCAGAATGTTGCTGGTGGGCCCTACTTTTACCAGGTGCCTCTGCAAGCTCTCCACACTAATAATTTTAAAAAATGCGGGGATTGATTCTGTTACGGAAACTAGAGGCTGGAATCCATTAAACATTAACTATGCCAAAGTACCTCTATTACCACAGAGTCAAAAGTTTCTTTCTAAAGTAGGGAGAGTTTCTTGCCTCCTTTTCTGTTCAATGAATGAACTATACTCTTTATAAACATTCTTTTTTATGGGTCAACAAGCAAATCAAAATGCAATCAATTGAAAAATAATCAATATTCAATTTAAATAATTCAATGAAAATTGATTTTTTACTTCATAATTATTTCATTTTTCTTTTGTTTTTTGTATTCATTTTGTATTCTCAATTAAAGTACATTTGTTAATACTTTACATATTCATACATAAAACGAGACGGTGAAATGGCTATATACAGTGCCAGAATCAAAAAAACACTTATACATTAACAATAGTTGAAAAAATCAATGGGTCCTACTACAAGATGTACATATATCAGGATGTTATCTGCTTATCCTCGATACTAAATCAATACATGGTCCGAAGCAAAAGTGATATAGGTCAGGGAAAGCTTTTAAATATTTTGTCAATGTTTACACCACTGTTTGTTGGTTAAACTGTTCAGATACGTGCTCTAAGACAGTTTATTGGGGAAACTAATATGCGTCTACAGACTATGGATAATAAATGGTTGTCTATGGATTCACGTTTTTCTTTGATGGAAAAACAGATCAGTGATGTACAGGATTCATCAGTCAGAATAATACACCTGGAGAAAGAGGTTTTGCAACTGATAAAATCAACTGAGACTCTTGAAAATAGAAATTGTCGCAATTTCCTCCACTTATATGCCTTCCTGAGGGCCTCGAAGGATATGATCCTGTCTCTTTCTTCACTACCTTTCTCCCGCAGATTCTTGATCTTCCTATGATGACTACATTGAACATTCAATATGCTCATAGATTTGGTTTGCATCTATCTTCTCCATCTGTTCCATCCAAACCTTGTGAAGTAATTCTCTTATTTTTGGAATGTACAGACCTGATGAAAGTCCTAAATACAGCTAAACTTAAGAAAATGATTCTACGGTCTAGTGCAAGGTTGTTTATCTCTCAAGATGTCTCGTCTGCTACTGCTAAAATGAAGACAGGAACTCCTCCACCTATGCCCTGCTCTCCATTCTCTGCTCGCAAACGCTTATTCCAACCTTGCCTGTTTAAAGTCACCTTTTTGAACAAAACTTCTTCATTTGAGGATCATGCAGATGTCAGGAAATGCATATATTACCACTCTAGAACCTCGATGGAGATTGCTGGTCCTTGGTCTGGCACTTGACTTTATATAGTTCTTCTGTTATGCTTTTTAATTTTTACTCATATTGAAGCATGTGACTCTGATTCCTCAATTTTTCGCTCACTATGCCTCCTTTTTGCCATAACAGGTTCTTTGGAGTTCAATGTTTACCCGCTACATGTTCCTGCTCCAATTATTTGTTGATACGGTGTCCCGGTGTGTTACCCTGTGTTGGTGTACTGTCTTAGTATGTCCGTTGCCACCCATTATATTTCCTTCTGTCCCCTTTTACGGTACATATTAGAGTTGTCAGGTTCTGACATGTACTGTCTATCCTTGTTCCTTCTTCTTTCCCTTGTTTTCTTACTTCCTTCCAGTACTATATTTCCTTTAATTTAATTGATCACACTGCATTTTCTTCTCATTGTTCCCTTTTGCTCCCCTATATATACATTTTTCTTCTTCATTGTGGTTCAATTATGCTTGGTTTCTTGCACTTTGTTATTACTTCTCCCTCTAAGGTTTATTATTGCAATCTTTATCCTTCTCTCTTTCTCCCTTTCCTACTTTTTCTAATTATTACTACATTGTTGAACGTGTTGCTGTTGATATATTCTTGGTATTTTACATTCAGCGTTGGTACTTGGAATATGAAAGGTGTCATTAACCCAATTAAAAGACAGAGAATTGAGTCCCATATTGCTTCTTATAACCAGATTTGGCTCTCCTACAAGAAACTCATCTCACAGAAGCAGAACCATTATAATTAGAAAAGGGTAGGGCTGGCTCAGTTTTAGTTTCCCCCACTCCCAACAAAAAAGTAATTATTCTGTGTCATAAAAAATTTCATTGTAAATTTTATCCCAAGAAACTGTAATGGAGGCTAAATGGTTGCTAGCTAAATTGCTCATTAATAATATTTCTTTGACAGTGTTTAATGTCTATGGTCAAACTCAACCGGATTATTCATTTTGGCCTTCTATTAAACGAAAATGTATTTAATTTAGAGTTGATTTCTTTCTTTTGGAGGCGACTGCAATCAGATTGTTGACCCCTTAATTGACAGCCAATCCCAAGTACTCTTTATTCCTCATAAATCCCAGAAATAATTTGTCAATTCCCCTCTCTAACACACCTTGTTGATGCGTGGAAGTTTTCCCATCCAGACTCTATTGATTTTTCATTTCTCTGAACACCATATAACTCTTTCTCTTGGTTAGACTATATCTTTCTCTCCCAATCCTTACCTCAAAATCTTTTCTCTACTACAATTGAACCTATTGTCATTTCTGATCACGCGCTGGTTGTTGTAGAATTTGATTTGCTCCCTCCTTATCCCAGGTCATCTTGATGGTCTTTTAACAATGCTCTTTTACAAGAGCCCTTTTTTCTTCTTTATTTATAGACTTTGTTGAAGAGTTTTTCTATTGATTAGCGATCCCAACCTTTATCCTCATATATTTAGGGAGTCATTTAAAGCCACGGCTCGTGGTTTTGTCATAGATCTTGTTTTTTAAAATAAATAAAGATTCTTTCAACAACATAAAGCTACGTTAATGAATATTAAAGCCCTGGAACATAAGTTTTACACTTCACATTCAGATTCTATTATGGAAGAGCTTATCCATGCAAAGTTGTACTTTATTAAAGTTACTACAGATAATGCATTATCTATATTACTCTGTAGCAGTGCTCGTTCCTTTGGTGGATGTAATAAGGCGGGCAAGCTTCTTGCTAATTATCTCGAATTTCGGAAAAATCCAACTTTAATTGAATCCATATACTCCTTAGAAGGGATGCTTATCCACAAGGACCAAGACATCCTGGAATTCATGAGATTCTACAAAGATTTATATACTCCAGAGTCTCCTCCCTCTACCTCCCTCTTCCCATCTTATTTTAATAACATTCAAGCCCCTTCTAATGGTCACCTCAATCTTTATCTGCTTAAAGCTGATCTTTCGCTTGAAGAAATTTCCAGAGCCTTCCACGTTTTTAAAAAGGGTAAAACTCTTGGCCCTGATGGTTTTACGGTTGAGTTCTATTTAAATTTTTCAAATCTATCACTTCCTAAACATCTACAACTCTTTCAATCCTTTGTTCTATCTAACAAAATGGATGGTACTTTTCAAGAAGCCAGATCTGTTTGATTCATAAATCGGGTCGTGACCCTATGTTTTGTCAAAATTACCGTCCATTGTCCCTAGCTAAGGTGGATAATAACGTTTTCACGAAATTACTTGCATTAAGGCTGGAACCCTTTATTCCTTACTTGATTGGTAAAGAATAATGCAGATTTTTTAAAGGTAGATTAACTTCAGATAACTCTTGATTATTCCTCAATGTTTTAAACAAAATACCTTCTTTCTCTTATTCCCTTGCTGAAGTTTTCATTGATGCAGAAAAATCATTTGATAATCTTGACTGGTCCTTTTTACTTAAAACACTCAATTGACATAGTTTTGCCCCTAAAATAATTTCTCTTATCTCCGCGCTATACTCTGCCCCAAGGGAATCAGTGTTAGTCAATGGTCGTACATCTACCTACTTTCCTTTACAACGTGGATTTCGCCATGAATGCCCTCTTTCCCCTCTTCTCTTCAACCTAGCTATTGAAACTTGTTTATCTTCTATTCGTAATATTGACTCTATCTCTGGTTTTCCCTATGCTGATCAACATTTGAAACATTCCGCCTACGCAAACCATATAATGCTTTTTATCTCTAATACCGAAGTATCCACCCCTCCTCTTTTACAAGAAATGTCTTCTTTTTCTCTTGTATCAGGTTATAAGATTAACTCAGAGAAAACAGAAATTCTTCCTCTCACCAAATGTTGTGTTCAATTAATCAGGGAAATTGTAAGCATGCTAGTCACCTTTGAGGGTCTCAAGGCTCTGAGGGGGGAGGGATCTGCAAGATCAGTTGAGCTGAGGAGCCAGGTTTTGAGGATCTTCCGGAAGCTGGTCAGGAAGGGGGCACATCTGATGTCTGCCGGAAGCTCTTTCCAGGTCTTGTTTGCAATCTGAGAGAAGGATCTTACGCTTGCTATGGATCTGTGGATTAGTGGGGTTTCGGACAGTATGAGGTTAGAGGATCATAGGTTTCTTTTTGGTTCGTGGAAGTTCTTTCTGTCGTTGAGGTATTTGGGTCCGTTGTTGTGTAGGCATTTGTAGGCGTGAGTGAGGATTTTGAAGGTGACTCTTTTCTCCACGGGGAGCCAGTGGAGTATGGATTGTTGACTGATGTGTTAGTGCCGGGGGATACCGGAGACAAGTCTGGTGGCGGTGTGCTGTATTGTCTGGAGTTTGCGGAGTAGGGACTTGTTGATGTTGGCATAAAGTGCGTTTCCGTAGTCCAGTCTGCTGGTGAAGAGTGCGTGAGTAACCGTCTTCCTTGCCTCGGGGGGGGGGATCTATTTGAAGTTCTTGCGGTAGATGCAGAGGGTGTTGAAGCAGCTGGAGGTGATGGCGTTGACCTCTCGGTTCAAGGTGATTGATTAGTTCAGTACAATGCTGAGGTTTCAGGCATGGTCTGAGGGGGTAGGTGGGCTCCCGAGGACGGATGGCTACCAGGTGTTGTCCCATGCTGAAGAGGTGGTTCCCAGGATGAGGACTTTTGTCTTTTCGGCGTTGAGCTTCAGGCAGCTGTTAGTCATCCAGACTGCGACATCTTGCATTCCTTTCTGAAAGCTGAGTCTGGTGGTGGTGGGATCTTTGGTGAGGGAGAGTATGAGCTGTGTGTCATCAGCGTAGGATACAATGTTGAGGCTGCGTTGTCAGACGATGGCCTTGAGGGGGCCATGTAAATGTTGAAGAGGGTTGGGCTCAGTGATGACCCCTGTGGGACTCTGCAGGTGATTTTTGTAGAATCGGAGAAGAAGGGTGGCAGTCTGATCTTTTGGATTCTTCCAGTAAGGAATGATCGGATCCAGTCCTGGGCTGTTCCTTGAATGCAGGCATCATGTAGTCTGGTGAATAGTATGTGGTGGAAGACGGTGTCGAAGGCCCCTGATAGGTCGAGTAGGATGAGGACTGCAGAGTGGCCTTGGTCCAGGAGGGTGTGTATGTCGTCTGTGGTAGCAAGTAGGGCGGTCTCGGTGCTATGGTTGCCTCAGAATCTGGATTGGGACGGGTCGATGATGGCATTCTCTTTGATGAATCGTGTCAGTTCCCTGTTGACTGTTTTCTCTGCAACTTTGGCTGAGCAGGGGAGGAGCAAGATGGTCTGGTAGTTCTTTAGGTCAGTGGGTTCAGCTGTGGGCTTCTTGAGCAGGGGCCTGACTTCTGCATGCTTCTAGGCATCTGGGAAGGTGCCGGTTTTGAAGATGGTGTTGATGGTGCATTGTAGTTTGGGTGCGATGCTGCCCATGGCTCTGTGGTAGATGTGAGCATGGCAGGGGCTGGTGCGGGCCCCCAAGTGGACGCCATTCATGGTCGGGAGGTGTCTTCGATTGTGAACGGTGTCTAGTTGGAGATGGTGGGCTGGCTGGTGTCTCTGGAGGGCGGAGGGTCAGCTGGGGTGTCAGGTCAATGGTCGACAGAGTTGTCATAGAGGTTTTTGATCCTGAGTTGGTAGTAGGTTCCAAGCTTATCTCAGAGGTCTTGGGATGGGGTGATGTTTGTGTCTTCGCTGGGTGAAATCCTGAATGACACTGAAGAGTTCCTTGGAGTTGGTGGAGGTGGCGAGGATTTTGTTGTGGATGTAGTTCATCTTAGTGGTTTTGATTTTGTTGTGGTAGTCTGTTATGGCGTCCTTGTATGTGTTGTAGCTTTCGGTTGTCTTGGTGTTTCTCCAGTTCATCTCCAGGCATCTTCAGGTGCGTCTGGCTTCTTGGAGAGCGGTGGTGAACTAGGCTGCTTTCCTGGGGTGCTGTATGTTGGGGCTGCATAGTGGGGCGAGCTTGTCTGCACAGTTGGAGATCCAAATGTTGAGTCCTCTGGATGCGCCGTTTGCGGCGGACGCCCAGGTGTGGTTGCCTCGGGTAAGGGTGGAGTTAAGTTGCTCGTCAGTGACCCTGCTCCAGTTCCTGGTGGGCGTGGGGCTGGTTTGGGTGTCTTGGGATTGGCGACGGTGAAGTGTACGTAATGGTGGTCGGTCCATGGCGGTTGCGTTCTGTGGCTGAAGTGTACGCTGTTTCCTGCAGTGAATATGGGGTTGAGGGTGTGTCCTTCTACCATCTCTTCTACGGGATTTTTATGGAGCAGATCTAAAATTGAATATCTAGGAATATGGTCTCTCATGATTACAAACTCCTTTGCTCTTGGACCCCTCTATTTCTTTCGTGGCGGGGTCGCCTTGACTCAAATCAAGATGATGATTTCTCCTATTCTTTTTTTTAAAACAGATTTTATTTGTCAAGTTACACATGTATAGCAGGGCTGTGTACCCCAGAGACATCTGCACAATCAAATCATATTATATTGACTTTGACATGTTCGACTTAAAACACAGGAGATAGAAAAGCAATAATAATAAAATCTAACTCCGCCCGCCCCAACCTCTCCCAGATCGCACTATATACCCACATGCAGACCGAACCATAGAGATAGGACAAAAGGTCTGCCCATCAGATTTCCCAACTACACAGTATCCCCTGGTTCCCAACATAGGATTTTAGATCAAGTATTGCCACCGAGATCGGCTCTCACAACAGTCCCCAATAGACAGCCAACCGTTTCTAAACTTTGGAGTGTTTGTATGGCCACCCCCTGGCAATGAAGATGGGTTTCTCCTGGCCCACACAGTAGTCTAGGCCATTTTTCCACACAGCTGCTGAAGGGGCCCTCGGTGCCTTCCATGCCCTTGCTTTGTCCCTTTTCGCCAGGGTAAGGCCCAATTGCAATTGGTGTAGGTAGTAGATGTTGCCTCCTAACCCCTCTGTGACATGTAGCATAGCAAGTTTCGGCAAGCGGGGACGATCCCAACCCAGTACCTCTGATAGACAGGTGAAAACACCCCCTTCAGAAGTGATCTAAGGAGAGACATTGCCAGACAGTATTTATAAGTGTACCCTCTTCCCGATTGCAACGGAGAAACAATCAGCCCCGCCCTCCACAAACGTACCTATGTAAAGTAGGCCCTGTGTAGATACTAAAACTGGACGAGGCGCAGTTGTACTGCTATGGACTACCCCTGCGGAGCAGCTAAGGCCTCTGTCCAGTCCTCTTCATCCAATGGCCCACATCGCCCTCACAATCCCCCTGGAGTTTCTGTAACATAGGGGAGCAATGGGTAACTGGTGATCCTGGAGGTCTTCCATAAAAACTTTCGCCTCTAGCGGGCTGAACTCCGCCACTGATAGAATTGGGACTTCGGCATGTGAAATCCTTTCTGAAGGTCCTGGAAGGATTTATGTGCCAGTCCCCTCATAACGTCACCCAAGACCGAGATGCTTTTGTGATCCCACCCCCGGAATCCCTGCGGGCTGCCAGGGATGCAGTAAATCCCCATTATTCCAGTGGGGAGTTTCCTGAGTCAGTGTATTCCACCTACCTACCCTCCACAGCACCTGCCTCGAGACCTGAAACACAACCCTTGTTGCTGACGGCAGCGAGCCCCGCAGGTGTGCTGAATACACAGATCGTATGTAGCGAGCAGTCTCCCATTAGTCGTCGCTTGACCCCGTATCCCGGATCCTCTCTATTGCCATGCCACAATTCACTTAAGACTAGCAGATGCGAGGCCTGATAATATAAGTAGATGTCCGAGGACGCTAGCCCCCCGCAATAAGTAGACAAAAAACCCATCCGCAGGGTCGCATGCACCCTGTCCCCCTCCCATAGGAAATGCCCAAGTGCTGCGTACACTTGTCGGAACCATCGAGGTGATATCTGATTAGGGTAGTTCTGCAGTTGGTATAGGAGACGTGGAGGCGCGACCATCTTCAATATAGCAGATTTGCAATATATAGACAGGGGCATACGGGACCAGGACTTAAAGTCATTGTGCACTCATTCCCTTACCAGAGCCACTTTTCACACCCAGGAGATGGCGGGCAAGTCCGATATAAACACACCAAGATATTTCAGTCCTCCCGTCGCCAACTGAACCAATAAGACCCACTAACCCACAGCCGTCCGATCTCTAAGAATCCACAATGAGACTTACTGAGATTCACATACAGTCCAGATGTCTGTCCAAATATCTGCATAATATGCAATACCCACGCCCCATTCCTGTCCATGTTCGTGAGTCCCTATGCCCATTTGAATCCCCATACCTGCGCATCTATTCACACCCACGCAGCCAGAGGCTCCATTCCCAGGGAAAATGAACATGGGGACAGTGGGCAGCCCTGTCTCGTGCCCCATCTGATGGAGAACATGGAAGAGACCGCACCGGCCACCCACACCAACGCTGTGAGGTTGGTGTATAAGAGAGTCAAGTAGGAAAAGAATTGCGGTCTGAAATTGAATCTATGTAGTAACGCAAATAGGTACACCCAGCTAAGGGAATCAAATGCCCTATCCATGTCAGATAATAATAGTGCCGCCGGTTCCCCTAGCTGGTGAAGGGCTACTGCCACATGTGCCCGACTGATATTATGCCTGGTAGCCCTCTGAGGCATACATCCAGCCTGTTAAAGATGGACCAGGGCAGTAATATGGAGTAGGAGGCGATTTGCCAGTGCCTTTGCCAGAATTTTAGCCTCCACATTCACGAGAGAGATGGGACAATATGATGTGTGTTGGTCCGGGAGCCTGCCTGGCTTGTGAAAGACAACCACCGCCGCATGTCTCCAGTCTAGGGGAAGAGAGCCTTGTTCTCGTGCCTCCTCCACCACCAATTAGTATTGAGGTCCCAACTGCAGGTAGTATTGTTTAAAAAATTCACTGGGGAACCCATTGGGCCCCAGTGCCTTCCCGGAGTTATGCTCTCCCACTGCAGTGCCTAACTCTTCATCCATCAGGGGCAGCTCCAATGTTCCCATACCTTGTCCACTAGAGCCCTGGGCGGGAGATGATCTAGGAATTTATCTATGTTTGCGGTTGGCAAACATTCTCTAGGGGCATATAGATCTGCATAATATGTGGCAAAGCTCTCAGATAGGACCAGCAAGTCTGTGAGCAGTTCATCTGATGAGTCCAATACACCAGGGAGTGCCTGAGAATGTAACATTCCCTGACAGAGCCGGTGCAGAAACTTGCTCGATTTATCCCCCTACTGACATTCCATACTACGCGTCGCCAACCAGGCCTGGCGTGCCTCATCCATCAGGAGTGCGGGATAATTCTGTTGAGAAATCATCCGGCCTTCCAGCTCCTACTTTCAAGATCCTCTATACCTGCCTGCAGTAGCACTTCCCTACGCGCCCTGCATGCTGCCACACACCAAGAAATGTCCACACCCCTCAGTGCAGGTTTCATTGCCTCCTATAGTAACTCAGCCCTGGGAACTTACCCCACATTAACTGTCAAGTATTGATCGATATCGCTGCTCATGTATTCTCCATAATCATCCTTTTGTAGGTGCCATACCGAGAGGTGCCATCTAAATAGGTGGTTCATCCAACCTATTTGTAGGGTTAGGGCAACTGGGAAGTGAACAGACAAGCCCCGCAGAAGAATCTCTGCCGCCACCACACTCCCACCACCATTGGGGAACAAAGAGGTAATCAATTCAGGAATAGGAGTCCTGGACCGCAGAGAGATACGTGAATTCCCGATCATCTCTGTGGAAGTGACGCCATACGTCCACCCAGTCAAACCCTGTCACCAAGTACTCGGAGTACAACTTTGTAGTACGACTACCCTCTAGACATCCCCCAGTCCTCCAGCGATCCTTGGCCATATCCATCACATCATTCAAGTCCCCACCAACTACAGATAAACTATCCGGTACATCTGCGGAAAGAGTCATGAGACGCTCCACTAGATTCCACTGTAGCGGGGGGAGCGTATACGCTACCCAGCACCAGAGGATCCTCCCTGACCTTGCCCTGGGGGAATAAATACTGCCCCTGAGTGTCTGTCCACTGCTTAGTATGTGTATAGGGGACTCTGCAGTGAATCAAAATTGCCACCCCCCTGTGATCCCCTTACAAAACCGAATGGAACACATGCTGATACCATAACACTGGAAACGGAGGGCCTTCTTTCCCATGAGGTGCGTTTCTTGCAGCATGAGAATATCTGCACCGGCCTGTTTAGCCTGCTGGAGTATGGCGCCACGTTTGATCTTATCTAGGGCTCCTCGCACATTCCAGCTAATGATGCAGAGTATATCTTGGGACACCTGCTCCCTAGTGGATATACCGGCCGTCTAGGGCTGAGTCCGTGAATTCAGGGATAAGGAACACTATGTGGTGTATGTGCGAATGACTACTGTCGGTGAGAGAAAGTGTAATCAGAAAACAGAAACAACACCCACCCAAAAACAAACCCACCCTATACCTCAAAAACGATGTAGCATCTGTCATGGTGGGAATGACCTGTAAGCCTCTACGGGAGGATACAGCCCACCCCAACCAATGGATCCCCAACCTACGGCCCATTTATCATAGGCACACTCTCTGCTAGCAAAAGTCTAACAGAGATCCAGGCCCATAAACGAGCCCCTCTGATCAGAACAAGTTAGTTTACTTCACCACAAACCCTCGCGGGTTCGCCAATGAGGACGCCAATGTCTGTCGCCCAGAGGTCGAGCCAGCCCGGGACGATGCGCCACATGACTGGGAGCGGCACCTGGATCTTGTTCTTCTGGCGCCCTTCTGCTGCAGTTGGGGCCACTTTCGGGCCGCCTCGCACGTTGAGGAATCAGACTCCCTTCGCAGCAGCCTATGAGCTCTAACTCTGGGCGTAGGACTACGCTACACTCGCGGAGCGTGCGGAGTTTGCGCTAGTAGGCACTTCGCGATTTGCATGTAGCACAGTGTAAAAATGCATAGTGTAGTGTAGCGGGCATTTTTTGGTTGCTTGTGGTCCTCAACATCAAGTTGGTGACCGCGGGCGAGCAAAATCAACATCGCGGAGAGACTTTTTCCTCATTTGCGATCAACAACATCAAGTAGCCGATCGCTAGCGTGGAAATAAACCTCCCGGCGAGATTCTCAACGCGGGGAGGTCAGGTTTCTCATCGCGAGTGGTCGCGTATGCTCGCGATGAGAAACTACCAGTCCGCGTTGAGAAAGCTGCCGCACGAGTACAAATCTACTCGAGCTGCAGAAAATGACTGCTTGCACTGTGCAAGATGCCGTTTGCAATGATTGCACAGTGCGGACAAGCATCTGACACTGTGCAATCAGTGCGAACAGCATTTTCCCTACCACACTATGCAGTTCGCATAGCTACGTGTAGCTTGCATAGTTCGAAGTGCACTACGTTTAGCCACGCATAGCGCTACTACACAAACTATGCCTATGATTATTGAGCTCTCACCCGCACATTCTCATCAGTCCATTTAAACACCTCTTTTGGTGAGTTAAAGTAATGGGTGCAGGAGCAGTATACCACTTGCAGGCGGGCAGGATATAGTTGAGCATATGGAAGATTAAGGTATCTTAGACAAGCCTTTGCCAATAGGAATGACTGCCGCTGTTGCTGGACCAGCAGTGTGTAATCAGGGAAGATGAGGATACGAACATTGTCATAGACAAAAGGCTCCTTGATCCGGGCCTGCTTCAGGATCGTGCCGCGATCATGATAGTTAAAGAGTTTTGCATTTGCTGCCAGAAACGTGGCCAGAGACTTGCTGCTTGCCACCCCAGCCGCCCACACCACACCACTCCTCACCCCCGTGGCCTGATTCAGCCGCCGAGCATCACAGCTCTCCCTGCCATCAATCTTGGTTGCGGAGCAGCAGCTGACCCCCACCGGAGACATCCGCCTGTGGGGCACACACCAGGGCACAAGCCTCCCCACTCCTACAGCTTTCAAGCTCCGTTGCGGCAACGTCACCCCCGCCTATGGATCCGGGCAGCGTCCAACTCGAGGACCAAGTCTCACGCAGGGCTGCCAGGCCGCCCCTCCAATAGTCCACGCCACTTCAGCAATGCCATATCGCAGCCACAGGCCACTTCAAGGAATGGGAGTCGGCCCAGGTAGGTGACGCCAGTTCACCAGTTCCGCAGACTTTCTGTGAGGCAGAAATATCGATCAGAGGAGCAGGATAATTCAGGATTACTTTAGGGCAGGACGGAGCTCACTCAGCACACGTCCAGCATGATGGCCTACCAAGCCACGCCCATGATTACTCCTATTCTATTATACATTTTTTGCATGCTCCTGATTCTTATTCCTCTATTCATTTTAAGAAAATAGACTCTCTTCTCTTCAAATTTCTTTGGAGAAATTTAAAATCCAGATTATCCCTATCTCATCTCCGGAAGCCGAAATTGTATGGGGGAGTTAATTTTCATGACTTTCGACTTTACCGTAAATACTTTTTTCTCTGTCAAGCTTCTAAACGGCTCCTTTCAGAATCCTCCCCTTTTACACCTTAATGGCTTAGTCTTGAATCCTCCTTGCTTTCGCCCTTTTCTACTAAAGAAATATTAGCTTTTTCCTCCTACATTTCTCATAGATTTAAAATACAGGTCCCTCTTTCCAATGTGACTCTTTTCACAGGTGGTTTATTAGACACTGTAGATTTTCCTACACATAATAAAGGATTATTTGATCTGATGCTGGCTTTAGCTTTCCAACAAATTGCACTTAATTGGAAACACTCAACAAAATGTTCCGTTAAGCACTGGTGGAACAATTTGTGTCATTATCATCGATTAGATATTACTTTTGCCTCCTCCTGTAAACCATTTGTAAATATAGATTTATTTTGGTTGCCACTAACTTTACATCTAGATAAGTCTGCAAAAACGAATTCTTCCTATATTCTGAAAATGTTAAACCTCTGTGAATGTTTACATTTCTCTGTTCTTTTCTCCTTTAAACTTTTTTGTGGTGTGCTGATTACTTCAAGTGTTATAAGATCATTTTTTTACTTTTTTAAGGTTGTGCAATATAACTCGTTCTTCATTTGTAAAAATATAACCCTCATTCCCTTCTTCCCTCACCCAGATTCCTGTTTTTAAACGTAAATAGTTTTCTCTCCAGTTTTTACTGCTAGCCTGTTTTTTATCTTTTGTGGCTTATTTCTTTACTTTGTTCTGCTAGCTCTCTGTAACACTTGATAATATTTAATAAACCTTATTAAACATAGAAAAACTATTCTGGAAGTAAGTATAAAGAACTCTTGACTTTTTCCAAGTCCAGCACAAACTTTACATTGGATTATTGTCACTTTGGTGTCTATCTGTTCATAAAAATACAATCTATGATTATAACTTGGTGTTGGATTTGTGTTGTGTAGTGTGTCTTACTTATTTAATGTATTGGTGTTTTTAAATGCTTTACACTCCTGTCACCTAAGTTAAGCCTGCCATCTCACAGCCATCTACCTAAGGGTTGAGCAAGGGATTCATTTATTGAGACCTTGACTGGGCCTTCTATTGTGATTGTGGCCATATTACTAGTGGTAGTTACTAGTAACTTACCCCTACTAATAAGCCACTAACCAAAACCAACTCTCTTTTTTGGCCTTGGTAAAACGCTAATTCTTTTTTTACTACAGGTGAATTCCTCTCAACTACAAAATTATTACATATATCAATAAGATAAACTCAACAGATTCTAATGGCCTGGTTCCAACTTGAAAAACTCATTATCTAGGGAAATAGTACGCAACTTCCATGCAAACTGTTTCCACATAGTTTGCA
The DNA here is from genome assembly GCF_964263255.1 of Lissotriton vulgaris. Classification (NCBI taxonomy): domain Eukaryota; kingdom Metazoa; phylum Chordata; class Amphibia; order Caudata; family Salamandridae; genus Lissotriton; species Lissotriton vulgaris. The sequence continues at coordinate 120,530 of NW_028243657.1, forward strand.
AAGAAATTGTGTCACAATGAGGCATTTCTTTTCACTAACTGAATACTCCAATTGGTAGCATTCCCAAATAAGTATGAGAAAATAAAAGCTATGGTGTATAATTATATGGAAAAGTGAGACGTTAACATAGAAAATTCAATTGACACTCTGTAGGCCTCGATAGACTTTAATAATGCTGGCATAATTCATATTATTTCTTGAATTTCGCATGACATCAAATTCCCCAAATTACATCATTACGTGCAATTATGCAACATTCACAGTGAACATTTACTGCAAATGGTAGCATTCTTAGTACAAATCCATGGTCAACACACGGTAACAGCAGAATATCAATCACAGTTGTTTGCTGCACAAATGATGGTTTATTATTGTATGTAATTATGTCAAATTGTGCTGATATTTCACAGAATTATTCAAAAGTAAATTACACAAAATTTCACACACAGCTAACACTCATTAAGATTCAGACGCCCAATGAATTTCTGAGAAGGTGCTAAAGATATTGTCGGAATAACTGGTTGACACGAATGCCAATACAACTGATAATCTCATTACAAGGGAACAAAACACAATAATTTGTGCCAACAAGATCAGAAGTCAAAGGTACTTGACTGGCACCTTTCTATTCGTTATTTTACATGATATCTATTTCTTGTTGAAGAATTCTGACTGCAAGCCTTATTTTCATACTTTACAAAACTCACCTTATTTATAAAGTTGTATATCTAAGATTTGGGGCATGGCAGTACTTGGATCCATCTCTCAGCTTGGAATGATATTGTTACTAGGAATGTTCTTACCTTCTAATCCAGATAACATTGGAGAAACATTTGTTACCGAGCCTATCTGAATCTTCAGTAAACTATACAGAAGAGCAATATGTTGGTTAATAGTTTACCCAGGAAAAAGGGAATGGGATAAGCGAGAAAAAAAGACAATGGGTATCACCACTCTGCCTCGTCATTCACTTGGGCACAGACTTCTATAGGTCTGGCTGATATATAAAGACAAGTTAAATATATTGTACTATCTTAGATATGTTACAGCATTTTATACTTTCGATCATAGGATATATTTGAGTTTGTGGCTCTGCCAGACCATAACAATAGGAGTACACACATCTTCACTATACATATAATATAAAATAACATACTATAAATCATGGAGGTCAGTTCCAAGATCTCAGACATGCCTTGACATTGGCAGATGCATTTTATCAGTGCTTATGTAATTGGACAGCAATGATTAAAGAATATGTAGATCAACCAAAGTTGATAGAATTATGAGTGCTTTTAAGTTTATTTAATAAAAATAGTCTATCAGAGTACTTGTCATTTCTTCTTTAAAGATGACCCATCTTGATTATATCAGAAAAAGTATATTAGAAGTTGAGCAACTTCTGTCGCCCTTGATCCATGATTTACTGTAATTCAGCTAATTCGAGATAAAATGTTCAAGGGCAGCAAAATGCTTGATGTTATGAATATTATATGATAATAATTCAGTGAATCGGAATGTGACTCATTTTAAAGTATTATGAGAACACATAAAAAAAATAAAAAATCTGCTCAGCAAAGAAAACGGGATGCAACGGGGAGGTAATTAGGTGTACGGGGAATGTTAACTCCATGTCACAGTTTTATGGATTGCTTTTGAAACAGGCATCTGGTTTCAGTGTTCACTGCCAGCGACCTCCTTATAACCATCGACATAACTGCTCGCTGTTGATATGTACCCATGAATAATTGAAGATCTTGTCTAACAGCATAGGCTCCTGGGGCTCGAGGACACGAGTTCCGCATTTATTATATAGATATCATCGTGTATTCTATTTTAAATGTACATTTTCATTGAATTTCTGCTCTGCTCTCGTTCATTATTTCTGCTTGCCTCACTGATAAACATGTTGAAATTTCTGGTACAACAGAGGCTGAAAATACAGGCAAGCAAATTCTTTGTTCTCGACGAAGGCATTGTATCTCTATTGCTGAACATTTTAATGAGATTCTTAGAGCATCAAGAACAGGGAGAATAGTTCTAGCGAGCCAACAAAGGCGCCCAATGCACTTTTGATCCTATTAATTAAACGTGTGAATTGGTTGTAAAAAATAAGTTGGATAATGCTGGCGTTTTCTTTACACTGTCACAAAACTTCATACTGTTCCGGTCAAAGTAAAAACAATGCCCCTCTTATTATTCATTCCATTAAGTGGCACGTACAGAATAGATTAAACTGGACATTGTCTTTTTGAAATGTTAAGTAGTTAATTTACTTGTACAAAGAGCAATGTATTTCTTAGAGCATGGCCGAATAGGTGTTAAGTGTCATGTGACTGGAGAGGACCCATAATGCTACATGTGGCTAAATAAAATGTCAATAACTTTTTCAAACTAGTCTAAACAATTTCCCCTAACTCAACTCCAGACTTGACCATTCCAGGGCGCCCCACTGTGCTTTCTAGTTGGGCACACTAGATCGCTCATCGGAAAGCCTGACACCGGCTGAATATTATTCTCTGTGGGGCATATTACCAAGGCGGCGATATGAAATTATCGCTGCTTTTTCGGCCGCAAAGTTGCGATAATGTCATCGCCTAATCAGCAAAGACGCGCTATTGCATGTTTTGCTGATTTAGCGCCCCTTTCAACAACATCCAGCTTTGCATCTGTAATGAGATGCAAAGTGGGCGTTCCATGCCAAAATAACTGGAGAAATGTCGGTAACCGACATTTCTCCAATTATCAAGCTGCATGCAAACAAGCAGAGCATTAAGAAAAGAAGCGCTAACCACAGGTAACGCTACTTTCCTAACGCCTGCTTGTGACCTGCTTTAGCCATGTAATCCAATGGGAGGTGGATTACATGGCTAAGATCACCCCGCTATCAGCAAGGTTTCGCTGGTAGCAGTGTGATTAACGCTGGGTTTCCAGCGATAATCACACTGTTTTCCAGCAAACGCATGTATTCCTATCTCTTGGGAGAAAAGATTTGCTGATAGCACGCTATCTCCACAATAGAATCCAGTGTTAGCCTGCGATAATTATCCTCGTGCTAAAAGCGCTGAGCGATAATTATCACAGGACCTTGCTAATATGCACCTAAGCTCATTACTGTTACATCTGGGTACAATTAATGTGTTAGAGGCTGACCAGGAAAGAGGGGATGGTCGTAAGGAGGACCCTGAACTTCTCTTTCGTATGATGATCTCACCACAGTGAGATGGTAATCACAGAGGATTCTCCAACTTCTCCATCAAGGCCAGTCCATATCCTTGCTAGGACTTTTGAGCTGAAAGGGGAAAAGAAATCTGCAAAAACATTTTAAAGGCAGCCGCGGCTGAGCAGTGGATAACTGTGTGTTCAATGTGATGTGATTCATTTTCTGGAGGCTGCCAGACGAGGGGTGATAACAACTTTTTCGTGTGCCAATCTCACCTGTAAGAGATTGTTGTTGCCTGGTAAAGAGGATAAATGTCGGTTGAGAGGGAAGATATTATAGCATTTGAGCCCGCCATAGCGGGTTCCACTGGCCATTAAAGGCCTGCTCCCACGTTAAAAGACTGAGCCGAAGGCCTTTAAGGCGATAGAACCCACTATGGAGGGCTCTATGGCTATCAGAACATTCAGTACCTTGAGGGCAGAATGTTCTAATTTGTAAAATAAAGGTCTCACGGACTCTGAGGGGGTTGAAATTCCGTGAGGCCCTTTGTTCACAGCAACAGCTGTGAACAAATATTTGATGTTAGATCTCTGGGCTTCCACCAGCCATTAGAAGCCCAGAGCAATCCATTGTTTTCAATGGAGCTTCCAATATTCTAATGTTCTAAACGCTTACCTGCGGCGGCAATTCTGCCGCGTTGCGGCGGTTTAGCGCAGTGGGCAGGGCCGCGACGGCCAACGGACGTGTGCAGCACTATGGAGGTTGTGTGTGTGACAGACATTGGCCTTTAGAAGCAGTGAAAGGGTAAATAATAAGTGGTACCGGTCATATGACCCCGTCATACACAATCAGGTTTTGCCATAATCTATGAGCTCGAAGGGCTTTGAGAGGTATTAACGATGAAAAAACATATCAAGACAATAGTAGTTTCAGCAACCCTGTAATAATGAAGACACTAGAGTAATAGTAAACAGTGAGTCTGCTCCTGGGTCAGAAGTAATCACAGCAGTGAAGGGAGAAAATAAATCATATTTCACACTTTAAATTCTTTAAATATTTTATAGGTACAAAGTAGTCAGTTGCTGACATTTCATTGAATTTCGAAAGCAACTTTCGGGGGTGTTCGAATTCAATGGCAGTTTTACTTATAATCGTCACAACCATATTCATTAAAGTCTATGAACTTCATTTAGCTGAATGGTTTGTTGTGTTTAGTAACTGGAAATTTTTACTTTTTTAAAACCACAACCAAAAATGTACAGGATGTGTGCCAGATATCTGCTGGCGCTGCATGGACTGGCGTTTGGTACTAATTTCACATTCATGGAAAGTGAATTAGCAGCAAAAGTCTCCTTGTTGTTCAATGCATACAATTCCCCGTTTGTGTTTTTATACATGTGTATCTTATGCAGACTTTATATGCCTCCCATTCAATTACTGTGTCACCCTTGGAACCTGCATGCACATGAAAATTATTTTTGATTTAATTTTTTTAGAGTTACCCCTTATGACACCAAGCACCAGCTGGGGATGCAAGGGTGTGGTTACCCCGTGCAAGGACTGCGATAAAAGGCCACGATCTGAAAAATGGTTCGCGAGGTATGTGTCATTTGTTCCCACAACTGTGCAGTGTAGAAAAACCAAGTAACATGTGTGGGAAGATCATGCAGAGTCAAATATTTGGAGTGATCTCTATAAGCAGGATACTCAGCTCTCCATACATCATTTAAACTTCATCATTGTGCATGTGTTTCCAATTTTAATGCCAACTTCCCTGCAGGCGTATGGACGGATGGACCAATTCTTCTGTATTAATCAGACAATTAAAATCGAGTGGTGTTGTAGGTAGGAGAGGCGACTTGCAGTTCTAGAAATACCACTTTCATAGTGCTTGGTGCGTACAGACACAATACTTGTATTAGAGTGCTATCTAATTGTCACTCTGTGGAAACATACCTTCCTTCTGTGCAATCGTGCAGCTTCTTGGCCAAAGTGGGGGGGGGGGGCAAGTGGGCTTTCTTCAAATTAAAAACCCTCCTTCGTAGGATTAGTAAAAGTATTATTGTCCTCTACAGATATGTTGTAGGCACTCACTTTCAATTTTGCTAAGGTGTATTTCCTGAAGCGAAGGAGAGTGGACATTCGTCTGCCTCAGGTAGGCAAATATTTTTCCCTTATTGACAAGTGCACTGTGTCACTGATATTCTATCTTAGTATTCATGTGCTTTGATCATCTTCATGTACTAACATTGTCATGTCCCATCAGCTCCATGTTAGTCCTGTTCCTACTGTTGGCCGAATTTAAAGTTAACTAATGTATGCTGCTTATAACCTGTGTCAAACATGCTAATTATTATTTGAATTTGTATTATAGATTTGATTTGAATTGAGTTTATAGAGCGCAAACAATTACCCTAGGTCATCTCAGCACTGAAAAGAAAAACCAGGGGAGTGAAATCAGTCATGCTTTAGAAAAGAGCCTAGGTTTTTGTAACTTTTGAAAGCACCAAAGAGAAGGAGCAGCACTACTCATGAAAGCTAACAGTAATGAAGATATTCAACTCAATAGTTAAGATCCTTAATATGAACCCCTCACAGGACAAGACTAGAACAGGTCTGGAGTCCAAACAAAACCTGTGAAAATCCCAGTTACCAACAAGGTGATCTGGGAAATGAAAGGTCACGGTAAGGAGGGGCAGTGGTGTAAAAATAGCCCGCATCCCTGGCCTAAGAGCTCCTAACTGGGTATGGAGTGTGGGGGGGAGGGTCTCGGTGTCTTTTGCATAGGGGCCCCCACAAGTTTTGTTAAGCCACTTGTAGTATCCATATTCTTGCTTTCAGAAATACCGTTATTAATGCATTGCTCCTTTACCTATTGTGTACTTTCTTATGGTCAATGCTCTAAATCTCTTTTAGACCTTTGTGAGATCGGCATTCTTAGCCAGAATTCCGCCGCTGTGTTTTTCTTTATGCCTTTGGATTTCCTCCTAAAATAAAGTGCGAAAAATTATTCATGCAAAGAAACTCTGTCTCTGTATTTTCCAGTCTTACCCTGATAATACATCTAGTAAAAGGAGTGGGGCAAGACTTCTACACTGCAATCTCTACTGGATTTTCTTCTAAGGATAAATGAAACATTTAAAAAGTAAAGGAGAAAAGACAGGAGGTAGTACCTGGAACCACAGGCTTGGTACTATTTCACTTAAGGCTGATTCTACTTCTGCTGGAACCTAGAGAAGAAATGGCACAGTGAACAGACCCTGGACAGCCACACAGCCCACAAGTACGCCACCCGCGACCACCACCACCTCATCAGGACGGCCAAGAGGACCTCCTTCAAGGACCTCCTCAACATCAACGCACACAATAGCAAGGAGCACTTTAATATCTTGAAGGAACTTTCCAACCCCAGCTCCAACACCAACGACATCCCGCAGTCGCAGGCCCTGTATGACTCCTTCGCCACTTTCTTCCACCGCAGGATAGCAGACATCCACGACTGCTTCAACACCCAGGCAGCCCCTACAGACAGCAACACAACAGACTCGCTGCACACCATCGACCACGACCCCCTGCTAGCCTGGACCAGGGTGAGCATCGATGACACCATCAAGACCATGGCTGTTTTCCAAACAATGGCTCTTGAACTATGTTCACACACTACACAACTAAAAAAACATTGCATTAAATCTAAAGGAAAAAGAAAGAAAAGAACTTGATTTAAACATAATATCACAAATACCCATGTACATACGTAATTCTATAAATTTAATGAAAGACAAGGGGTGCTCGAACAATTACAATAACACTATACACAAAAAAAAATTAAACATGTGGAAAATCAAAAACAGTGGCAGAGGAAAATATACATAGAACAATTTACACAGTACACAATAAAACAAAAATGTCCTCTTGATTTTGGGCCATGTGAGAGGAGTCAATGGCGTTACAACCCAAGGTTGTTTTACGGGTCATTATCAGGACAATGGACTTCATGAGCAAGAAGCAACCACTTAATAAAGTTTCTTAAATTCTTCCTGAGCAAATACTCCTCCTTTTGTCGGACCAAAAAATTTGGTAGTTTAAAAGACTTTACTGAAGGGGAGTCCTGTTAGTGTGAAAGTAACACACTAAATGTTAACTCATCATAAAGAATCAACTAAAGATGCTGTGAGACGGCATCCCGGGGACCTCAACATGGAGGCCCCCCTCCCCCGCACGTACCTCCTTCGTTTCCACCGGGACTGCAAACCCGCAAACAAAACGCCATAGCAGAGATAGGACTCGGAGCACCAGCCATAACGCACGAAACCCCGCCCTTCTTTTTCCCGCAGGGACCAACCCAAGCACCAGGTCCGGAGGTATCATATCTCGCTGACCCCGGAAGTCCCGCCCCAGTGGCAACGCCAGAACAGGATAAAGCCGAGGATCAAGAACAGAACGCCGTCGGAGAATCGTGGCAGGACGCTCGGACTCGAGGTGGAGAAGGAGAGCAGACGTGCGATGAAGACGTGTGGACTGAAGAGTGGTGGAGTCCTCAGGAGGTGGCTGAAGAGCGGCCGTAACTCACTGGAGAGTTACGGCTGACCGCGTGAGTGCCTTTAGCCTTCTTTTCCCCTGCTCACTAGGCATCCCTGTAAAGTCCCTGTAAATTCTCCCCTCTCTACATAGTATCACGTCCCCTGCACTGTAGTATAACTGTATAGCACCCTCACAGCATACCCCAACCGTTCCCCTCATGTCCCGACTCGACACCCTTTCTATCAACCGACCTGTGTTCCTACCTCCCGATACCTCCCTTCCCTTACTGGCTCTTCTTCGCCCCCCCCCCCCCTCACACTACCCGGGTGACGGTGATCGGTATATTGTGCCTTGAGAACAGGATAGGACTAACGGTCCCTTGTTTTTCCTCTCTTACTGCCCTCCGTGGATCCTCCCCGTCATCGGAGTCGACGTTGGAGTGCCAGAGGACCTGGAGCAGAGCCCAAGACCCAGCGCGGATTTCGTCCCCTGGATCCTTCTTTGTTTCCCTTGTGACCTTCCTTTCTGTCTCTCTACAATAAACAAACAATATAGCCCACTATATACGGCCTCCTCGCCTGCTTTTCCGGCCCGCTACATTCCCCCGCCACATCTGGTGTCAGAAGTGGGATCCACTGGAAGCATGGAGGCCGTAGTTAAAAAGATGGCGGAATCCCAGGAACAGTTCGGTAAACTGATGGAGCAGTTCCAGAAGACCGCTGAAGACGACAGGGGACAGCTACACGACGTCTTGAAGGGTCAGGGGGTGGCCCACGAGCAAACCATGGAAAAGTTAACAGATGCCCTGGGACAACAAAGGCCTGTGACCTCTCTCCCCTCCGTGGTCCTGCAAAAGTATGTCCCGGGAGAAGATCCAGACTACTTTTTCACTAACTTTGAAAGAATAGCCCAAGCAGCCAATTGGCCCGTGGACCGTTGGGGCCAATACTTAGGTCCCCTTCTCACCGGCGACCTACAAGCCGCCTATCAACAGGCTAACATACAGGGCAACACCCCATATGCGGATATCAAACAGTGCATTTTAGAACGTCTTGGCATTGACGATGATACCTATAGGGTGAAACTTCGACAAGCCAAAGAGACACCCCAAGAGAATCCAAGGGCCCTCTCATTCCGGATCCGGGATCTCGCAAACAGATGGCTTCGACCCGAGACCTCCACAAAGGACAATATCCTGGAAAAAATATATCTTGAACAATTCCTGAACTCCTTGTACCCAGCCACCCAGAGTTGGGTGAGGTAGCACTCCAGACTCACCCTGGAGACGGCCATCGAGATAGCTTCTGCCTTTAGCCGTGCACAGGCACTCCAGCGGGGTAAGGAGGAACATCCACACAGGCCCCCGAATGCTATGACCACTCGTCCTCCCCGGCCACTACCGGTCCGAAGACCAGAATCATCACCCCTTTTTCCCTCACCGGTCGTGTTCCGACCCCCTAATCCTGGACCCCAGTGTTATTCGTGTGGAGGGTTCGGACACATCGCCCGGATGTGCCCGCAGAAGGAGGAGCCGATGGAGGTCGGCCTTGTAAGGAACTATCTGTGCACCCCTCCAGGGTCCACACCACCACTGTTCCACTGCCCTGTGTCTATTGACGGTCAACGACTTATGGCCCTTGCCGACACCGGTTGCCGTCAGAGCGTTCTAAGACCACAAGACCTTGCACAACCGGTCAGTAACCCTACAGGGGTAGTAGCCATCCAATGTGTCCATGGGGACACCAAACATTACCCCACTACTCAGGTGCGAGTCCAACATCACAAGGACCCCGGAACCTCCCTCACTGTAGGTCTCGTACCCGCTCTTCCCGAGCAAGCCATTCTAGGGAGCGATTATTCGGGACTGCCTACGCTCCTCCAGGACACCTCTGACTCCCTGGCACAGTGGTGGAAGGACGCTCCTTATCAGGGACAGACCAATCCGGTTACGGTTCCTAAACCTCAGAAACCTAAAAGCCAGAAGAGAAAAGAGAAGAAAGAGTACATTAGCGCTTATCCCGCAATCGTTGAAGACCACCCTTGGCAGACCGACAGGGAGTTCAGGGCGGCACAACAGGAGGATCCCCTCCTACAGGAAGCATGGGGAAGAGCCCTTGATCATGAAGACCCCTTGCAAGTAGGTCCTTACTTCTATAAGAAAAACGGGTTGCTATACCGAAAAGGGGGAGCACAACAAAACGCACAGTTACTCGTCCCCGGTCCCTTCCAGGACAAAGTCCTCTTCCTCGCTCACAGCCACCTTCTAGAGGGTCATTTCGGGGACGAGAAAACCAGTCAAGCAGTCTTGGAGAAGTTCTATTGGCCGGGGGTATATCAAAGAATAAAAACCTACTGCCGTGAATGCGTAGTATGTCAGAAAAACAGTCGTCACAGACCCCCCCGGGCACCATTACAACCCCTCCCTCTCATAGACATCCCATTCAGCCGCATAGGGATGGACATCATAGGACCTCTCCTGCCCTCCCGCAGTGGGTGTCGCTATGCGTTGGTCATAGTTGACTATGCCACCCGCTTTCCGGAGGCCATACCCCTACGCCAACCCACTACTCAGACCATAGCGAAAGCCCAGATCTCCCTATTTTCTCGGGTTGGGTTTCCCAGGGAAATCCTGACCGATCAGGGTACCCCTTTTGTTTCTGCTCTTATGAAACGAGTCTGTTCCGAACTTGGGATAAAGCAAATCAGAACATCTGCATATCATCCGCAAATGGACGGATTGGTAGAGCATTACAACGCCACCTTAAAACAGACTCTAAAGAAGCTCCTGGGCCTGGAAGCAAAAAGGTGGGAAGACATGCTGCCTTTGGCCTTATTCGCCATCCGCTGTAAGACTCAGAGCAGCACAGGCTACTCCCCATATGAGTTGCTGTACGGGCGTCCCACTCCTACCCTGTTAGAGGAAGCCGAACCGGATCGCACACGTCCGCTTCCCGAATACCTGGAAAACCTGAAAACCCACCTATCCATGATCCGGGACATAGTCAGACAGAACCTAGGGAGCGCTCAGGACAACCAAAAGAAGCAATATGACAAGGGCACTCGGTCCCGGGTCTTTGCTGTTAACGATTTGGTCCTCCTCATGATGCCCTCGTCCGACCAGAAACTCCTCGGACAGTGGCAAGGGCCCTACACCGTCCTCCGGCAGGGGACCCCGGTTACCTATGAGGTTGAACTAGACCCCACATGGGGTACCTCCCAGATATTCCACGTGAATCTGCTAAAAAAATGGGAAGGAACCCGTCTGGTGCTGTCCGTAACCAGCAAACCCCTCCCTTTCTCTTTCGACCCCTGTCTTGACCCTGAACTGAACCCCGCACAAGTCCAGGAACTGCGACAAGCCCTAGAGCCTCTGAAAGGAGTCTTCTCCTCTTCTCCTGGTCGAACCCACATCACTGAGCATGCAATAGAAACAGAACCAGGGAAAGTTGTCCGCTTGAGACCCTATATAGTTCCAGAGGCCCGCCAGGCTGTTATACGTCAGGAGATTGAAGAAATGCAAAAGATGGGAATGATAGAGCCCTCAGTTAGTGACTGGAATTCCCCTATCGTTCTTGTGCCAAAACTAGACGGGTCGGTCCGCTACTGCATTGACTTTCGGGAGGTCAATAAGGTGTCCAACTTTGACACCTATCCCTTACCCCGGGTGGACGAGATGATTGAGGGATAGGACAGGCAAAGTATATTTCCACCCTCGATCTCTGCAAAGGGTATTGGAAGATACCTCTCAGGGAACAAGACAAAAAGAAGACTGCCTTTTCCACCCCTGAGGGGTTATACCAATTTTTAGTCATGCCCTTTGGTCTTCATGGCGCCCCAGCCACATTTCAGCGTGCTATGAACCACGTTCTGCGGCCCCATTCACAGTACGCCGGCGCCTATTTAGACGACATCATTATCTTTAGTGACAGCTGGCCCCAACATTTGAGGCATCTTTTCAGCGTTGTCTCCTCCCAGGGCTTCTTTGGATTTGCCATTAACCCAGCCAAAACCAACTTGGCGGCGAAGACAGTCAAATACCTGGGGTATCTTCCGGGGGATGGCCTGATAAGACCCCAAGAAAATAAAACAGTGGCTATCCGGTCCCTTCCCTTTCCACAAACAAAAAAAGACCTTAGAGCCTTTTTAGGGCTTCTCGGGTATTATCGGCGGTTTGTGCCCAATTTCTCCCAGAGAGCAGACGCCCTGAAGGATCTACTGAAGAAAACAAACCGATCCGATGAGATGCTCAGAAACCCCTCTCCCGAAGCATGGCATGCCTTCACGGACTTAAAAAACGCCTTGACCTCAAGTCCTGTCTTGGTACCCCCTGACTATTCCCTGCCCTTTATTCTGCAAACGGATGCTTCCGATCAGGGGTTGGGGGCCGTGCTATCCCAGAAAGATGCCCTAGGTAACGAAAGACCCATACTCTATGTGAGCCGCAAGCTGTTTCCCAGAGAAAAACATTACGCTGTGGTGGAAAAGGAAGCCCTGGCAATAAAGTGGGCAGTGGACAATCTGCGATACTACCTAGAGGGCAGAGACTTTGTCCTCTACACCGTCCACGCCCCCTTGGAGTGGATGGCCCGGAACAAGGGTCAGAACGACCGGGTCCTCCGCTGGTTTCTGTCCCTACAGCCTTTCCATTTCAAAATAATGCACCGGAAAGGGTCGGACCAGGGTAATGCCGATTTCCTTTCGCGGTACCCTCATTCTCCATCCAGTACAAGAAGGACAGCTAGGGGAAGGGGATGTGAGACGGCGTCCCGGGGACCTCAACATGGAGGCCCCCCTCCCCCGCACGTAAATGTAAATGTGTAAATGTGGCGTATTTGTATAGCGCGAACAGTGACCCGGAGGCATCCCGGCGCTTGTACTCCTACCACAAGGGAACCCCTCCTGGCTTTTCCTTGTGGGGTGTCCACTCCTGGGCATCCCATGGTGAAACCAGGCATCCCTTGTGTATCAGGGGGCCTTTGTGGAGACTAAGCAAGCTATTGCCCAGAGTTGCAGCGTGGGACCCATGCTTAGAATCGGCACTGAGGCGAGAATATCCGGTCAGAGGAATTTAAGCCCGAAACCCGCCGAGGCGGGAATCGAACCCTGGTCCATGGCCAGCGTTCTGCATCAAGGTCTGCCGCTCTAAGCATTGAGCCACACTTCTCCACAGCCACACTTCTCCACGTACCTCCTTCGTTTCCACCAGGACTGCAAACCCGCAAACAAAACGCCATAGCAGAGATAGGCCTCGGAGCACCAGCCATAACGCACGAAACCCTTCTTTTTCCTGCAGGGACCAACCCAAGCACCAGGTCCGGAGGAATCATATCTCGCTGACCCCGGAAGTCCTGCCCCAGTGGCAGCGCCAGAACAGGATAAAGCCGAGGATCAAGAACAGAACGCCGTCGGAGAATCGTGGCAGGACGCTCGGACTTGAGGTGGAGAAGGAGAGCAGACGTGCGACGAAGAGGTGTGGACTGAAGAGTGGTGGAGTCCTCAGGAGGTGGCTGAAGAGCGGCCATAACTCACTGGAGAGTTACGGCGGACCGCGTGAGTGCCTTTAGCCTTCTTTTCCCCTGCTCACTAAGCATCCCTGTAAAGTCCCTGTAAATTCTCCCCTCTCTCCGTAGTATCACGTCCCCTGCACTGTAGTATAACTGTATAGCACCCTCACAGCATACCCCAACCGTTCCCCTCACGTCCCGACTCGACACCCTTTCTATCAACCGACCTGTGTTCCTACCTCCCGATACCTCCCTTCCCTCACTGGCTCTTCTTCGCCCCCCCCCCCTCACACTACCCGGGTGACGGTGATCGGTATATTGTGCCTTGAGAACAGGATAGGACTAACGGTCCCTTGTTTTTCCTCTCTTACTGCCCTCCGTGGATCCTCCCCGTCATCGGAGTCGATGTTGGAGTGCAAGAGGACCTGGAGCAGAGCCCAAGACCCGGAGCGGATTTCGTCCCCTGGATCCTTCTTTGTTTCCCTTGTGACCTTCCTTTCTGTCTCTCTACAATAAACAAACAATATAGCCCATTATATACGGCCTCCTCGCCTGCTTTTCCGGCCCGCTACATTCCCCCCGCCACAGATGCCGATTAAACAATGTGCAGCCGGTGTAGCGTAGTTCCTATTTTCTCAATAGGCCCTGCGCATTGGAATAACATAAACAGTAGTATCGACGTAGAAGTGCGGATCTTCCAGGCCTCCACTGACTATGCTAAACTTAATTGGGTTTGTTACCAACTAGCTCAGAGGTCACTGGAAACTTTCTTGACTGAAATAGGAAGTGATCAGCTTCCCTGGCACAGACAAGAAGGGATTCAGTTTTCCAACAACCGTGCAACATGACAACTTTGCTCCTCAGATCAAGAGTCAATCTCTAGGGTCGTGTGAAACAATAGACAGTTATTTTACTCAGTCAGGATGGTGCAGTTTACTTTCACAATATGTAGAGAACAGAGAGACGGGCGTTTGTCAATAAAAGGTTAACATTTATTGAACAGTCTTTCTTCTCGTACAAGAGAAATGTATTGCCACAATTGCAAGACTTGTTATTATAAAAAGTACGTACAGTAAGATAAGTATTGCGAAATAATACTGTAAAAGCATTGATATGGTTTCTTAGCCATACAATGCTTTAAAAGTAATAAAACATATATACATTCATATATACATTAGGCTAAAATACTCAACTGGTGCTTCTAACTACGTCTACCCCAGTGTACCTGACCTAAGCCTAATACTTGGGAGGGGAGTAAGTAAGTAGCTTTAAGTTAAGTTGGTTTTGCCAAGGTTTGCTTCAAGAATTCTCTCTCAAGGGTTTAGTCAACACCATACCTCTGGAATAGAATGATGGAGGTCCGGTATCTCCCTCAGGGCTCGATATCCCAGTCACCCGCAAGGGTAGACCAGAAACGCTGGAGCTGGATTTCTCGGCAGGAGAAAGACAGCGTCTCTTCTCAGCGCGTCGAGGAGGAGAAGGAGGGGGGACAGCGTCCGCGGGCAGCTTGCATCTGCTGGGCTCTTTGCAGAGGACGGCTGTTCAGCTCCTAAGTTCACCACACCATCGTTCGCTAGTTAGCAGCGATAGCAGTAGCGATAGCAGCTATGATATCTTCAGCATAACAGCAGCTTCAGGCGACGGGCAACAGGGGCAACAGCAGACAGCGTTTGTTTAAGGCAACGTTGGTAATATTTATACCTGAAAGGTGCATTGTTTGACGTAATTTTGCTGGACATAATACGTCACTAAGATGTCACTAGGAAGTGATCGTCTATCAGTGCTCATTAGAGTTCTATTACTAATCAAAACACAGCAAGCGGGGATTTCCAGGTTTGCTGAGTTTTTATCTTGTTGAAGAACTCAGAGTGTTAATCTAGGAATCTCAGATAGTGACTTCTGCTCTGTCATTGCACTAATTGGTTGCACAGGAAGTGGCAGAGAAAGCTATTCTGGAATGTGGCTCTGTTCGTGTGAGGCCAGAGATGAGTTTCTGAATATCGCACTTGAACGGTTATGCCAATATAGGGAATAAATGGATTTATAGCCGAATAGGGGCATAAGGTCACAGTATCGATCAGGATCCTAGATTAGAACGCCACACCGGGATATATAAATATTTTCAACATCGAGCATTTGGGTAATATATATATTTAAAAAACAGGTATCCCGACAGAGGCAGGCATAAATAAGCAGGAAGACCATGAGCACAATCCACTCCAGCTCCCCATCAGACCCATTTCCGCACCATCAACAAAGCCAGCAGCTCTATCACACCCGACCTGCGCAACGTCATCAAGCTCTCCCTCGAGATCGTGGCCTTCCCAGAAAGCTGGAAACACGCCGAGATCAATGCCCCACTCAAAAAAACCAAGACTGACCCTAAAGACCTCAATAACTTCTGGCCCATCTCTCTGCTCCCGTTCCCGGCCAAGGTCATCAAGAAGATTGTTAACCCAATACCTCAAAGAAATTAGAGTCCTGGATCCTTCCCAATCAGGATTCCGCAGCAACCACAGCACCGAGACTGCCCTTATCGCTGCCACCGACAACATCAGGATACTGCTGGACAATGGTGAGACTGCAGCCCTCATCCCCCTGGAACTCTCCACCGCCTTGGACACCGTCTGCCACCGCACACTACGCACACGCCTCCATGCCGCAGGGATCCAAGACAAAGCCCTGGAATGGACCACCTCCTCCCTCTCCGGCAGAACCCAGAGCATCCGCCTCCCCCAATGCGATCCGAAGCTCGGAGATCATCTCCAGCATACTCCAGTTCTCCTCCCTCCGCCTGACTCTGTTCAACATTTACATGGCTCGCACAAGTCGCCTGACAGCACGACCTCAACATATTCTCCTACGCAGACGACACTCAACTGATCCTCTTCCTCACCAAGGACCGCATCACTGCCAAAGCCAACCTCCACGAAGGAATAAAGGCAGTTGCCGACTGGATGTAGACCAGTCGACTAAACCCGAACATGGAAAAAAACGAAGTCCTCATCCTCGGCTCCAACCCCTCAGCCTGGGACAACTCCTGGTGGCCGACGGCACTGGGGGCAGCCCGACACACACTGACCACGCAGGCAACCTAGGAATCATCCTCGACTCAACGCTCTCCATGACCAAGCAAGTCAACGCCATCTCCTCCTCCTGTTTCAACACCCTCCGCATGCTCCGCAAAATCTGCAGGTAGATCCCGACAAAAACAAGAAGTAAACAGTCATCCAGACCCTCGTCAGCAACATACTCGACTATGGAAACGGCCTCTATGCAGGAGCCCCGACCAATCTCATCAAATGACTGCAACGCATCCAAAATGCCTCAGCACGACTGATCCTCGACATGCCACGCCACAGCCACATCACCCCCCACCTGAGAAATCTGCACTGGCTACCCGTCAACAAGAGGATATCCTTCAAGCTCTTCATCCACACACACAAGGCACTCCACAAGACTGGCCCAGCCTACCTCAACAAACAACTATCCTTCCACACCCCCAACCGCCAACTCCACTCCGCCGACCTCGCACTCACCACCATCCTGCACTTCCGAAGGAAAACCACAGGCGGGAGGTCCTTCTCCCACCTCGCTGCCAAGACCTGAAACACCCTCCCACTGAACCTACGACAGACCGAAGACCTGCTGACCTTCAGGAGGCTACTCAAGACCTGGCTGTTCTATCAGTAGCAAACAAAACAGGTGATGGACCGAATGTGGATCAATGTCACACACTCACCCCAGTCCAAAGATCTGGGCCCAAATCCATAGTTTTTTTGCACTCCACACCACCCTGGGTTAGACAATGGCAATATGCAAATCAGCTCTGACCCTGTGCCCCATGGGAACAGTCCAGTCCGAACTACAAAAGCCATGTCCTTCCCAGAACGGAATCAAGCATCCGAGGACCGGACCGGTTTCGAGGTAACACCTCTCATCAGCCCGGCTAGCATGACTCCAGTGGTGTGGAGTGCCTGGGACTCACGTCTGGGCATCCCCAGCGCACTTAGGGCGGATTATGCAAACAAAACAGGTGATGGACCGAATGTGGATCATTGTCACACGCTCACCCCAGTCCAAAGATCTGGGCCCAAATCCATCGTTTTTTTGCACTCCACACCACCCTGGGTTAGACAATGGCGATATGCAAATCAGCTCTGACCCTGTGCCCCATGGGAACAGTCCAGTCCGAACTACAAAAGCCATGTCCTTCCCAGAACGGAATCAAGCATCCGAGGACCGGACCGGTTTCGAGGTAACACCTCCCATCAGCCCGGCTAGCTTGACTCCAGTGGTGTGGAGTGCCTGGGACCCACGTCTGGGCATCCCCAGCGCACTTAGGGCGGATTATGCAAACAAGACAGGTGATGGACCGAATGTGGATCAATGTCACACACTCACCCCAGTCCAAAGATCTGGGCCCAAATCCATCGTTTTTTTGCACTCCACACCACCCTGGGTTAGACAATGGCGATATGCAAATCAGCTCTTACCCTGTGCCCCATGGGAACAGTCCAGTCCGAACTACAAAAGCCATGTCCTTCCCAGAACGGAATCAAGCATCCGAGGACCGGACCGGTTTCGAGGTAACACCTCTCATCAGCCCGGCTAGCTTGACTCCAGTGGTGTGGAGTGCCTGGGACCCACGTCTGGGCATCCCCAGCGCACTTAGGGCGGATTATGCAAACAAAACAGGTGATGGACCGAATGTGGATCAATGTCACACACTCATCCCAGTCCAAAGATCTGGGCCCAAATCCATCGTTTTTTTGCACTCCACACCACCCTGGGTTAGACAATGGCGATATGCAAATCAGCTCTGACCCTGTGCCCCATGGGAACAGTCCAGTCCGAACTACAAAAGCCATGTCCTTCCCAGAACGGAATCAAGCATCCGAGGACTGGACCGGTTTCGAGGTAACACCTCTCATCAGCCCGGCTAGCTTGACTCCAGTGGTGTGGAGTGCCTGGGACCCACGTCTGGGCATCCCCAGCGCACTTAGGGCGGATTATGCAAACAAAACAGGTGATGGACCGAATGTGGATCAATGTCACACACTCACCCCAGTCCAAAGATCTGGGCCCAAATCCATCATTTTTTTGCACTCCACACCACCCTGGGTTAGACAATGGCGATATGCAAATCAGCTCTGACCCTGTGCCCCATGGGAACAGTCCAGTCCGAACTACAAAAGCCATGTCCTTCCCAGAACGGAATCAAGCATCCGAGGACCGGACCGGTTTCGAGGTAACACCTCTCATCAGCCCGGCTAGCTTGACTCCAGTGGTGTGGAGTGCCTGGGACCCACGTCTGGGCATCCCCAGCGCACTTAGGGCGGATTATGCAAACAAAACAGGTGATGGACCGAATGTGGATCAATGTGACACACTCACCCCAGTCCAAAGATCTGGGCCCAAATCCATCGTTTTTTTGTAATGTTCTATCAGTAGCGGCACCCCCCAGCGCCTAGAGACCCTCGCAGTTATGTAGTGCGCTCTACAAATGCTGTTGATTGATTGATCGATTGATACTTTTCCAGATGCGTGGCGCTGCACTTTTTGTAATTTCCCTACTGTTTGTGTTCAGGGCCAGATTTCTGTCAGACCGTGACTGCTGCTTATGCCCTTTCCACATTTTTTCTATTTACACCAGCCGAACATTGTCTACATTCCCTGCATTGTCCTGATTTCCATTCCTACCTGAATCATTGACATAGCAACTTGTTCTCGCTCCAGCACATGGCATGCACTTTGGCTGTGGGAACTTCCTTCAGCCATTGACATACCAACTTTTCTTTACTCAAGGTTCTGGCATGTGCTCTGGTTGTGGGAGTTTGCTCTAGTCTCTTGTGTCCACTCCTCTGTTTCCCTGCATCATTGTTTCTTTTACTGGGACTGCCTAGTCCACTTTACTTTGACTGCTACCACACATTGTGACTGCAGCTCCTCACCTCTACTGCTCCTGCAGCAACATCCAACTGAGAGTTGTCCCTTCTGAGCAGTCTTGTACGCTTGTGAAGAACGGACCTCTGGAGAATTAACATGCCTACGTCAGCTGCTTGGCGGGCCATTTTACCTGTGAATTTTGACTGCACTCCAATTGAGATGTGCATTGACCTTTGTTTTGATCGTTTTTTTAATTTATATTCTGCCATTTGAACTTATCTCTCTGTATTCCACCTTTGGGAACTTCTTATGTATTGATATTTTCATCATTGTTTTTGTACTAGTAGGAAGTTTTTGTTTCCTGATTTTCTTTCCATTTGTTTATTTCAGTTCTTTTGAGGTCTCTGTAGAGTGCTTCCAATGTCATGGCCTCTTCAGACAACGTGAAACATCCACCACCTTTTCTACAAAAACCTGGAAAACCAGAAAACAAATGGAGGCAATGGATTCACATATTTGAAAATTATTTAATGGGCATAGATGGTCTTAATTACACTCATCCAAGGAAAAATGGTTTACTTTATAACCATCTAAGAATGGCTGTACAGAATATTTTTGATAATCTACCTCCTCTGGTAAACCCCAGAGGTGATTGTGTTTGGAACGTTTATGTTGAAGCCAAAGAAAGGCTTAAAAAGCTACTTTCCGAAGAACCTAGTGTACTTTTAGAAAAACTGAGTTTTTTCTAATGAAAACAGGCTAGCGACAAATCTGTGTAACGACGTGTCTTCAGTGACCATGTGTGCCTGTAACACAGGCACAGACACACATGATCACTGGAGACACATCTTCTGGCCCTTTACGCAGCTACAGTGTAGTTAAAGCACTATGGGGCAGATTTACAAGCCGCTTGCGCCTCTTTTGCACCGCAGTTGCATCGCTTTTGTGACGCAGCGGCAGCACAAAAGATGCGCCATGGTGCTGGGTATTAACATCGTGACGCATCTGAGAGATGCGTCACGTTTTAAAGCCCTGCACCATCAGGAGGCGTTCCGGTGCAGGGGAGGGCGTTCCTGCACAGGAACGCCTCCTAAAAGTGGCTGAGTGAAATCTACAAGATTTCACTCAGTCACTTTTAGGCCAATGCTGCGTCAAAACCCTGCGCCTGCTTGAAGCAGGCCAAAGGCTTGACACAGCATTGGGGAAATAGGGTCCCTCAGAGCATTGCTGGAGCTGCTCCGCGCCTGCGACGCAGCTCCAGCAATGCGCTGCTTTTACGGCACAAATGCGTGATGCATCTGTGCCATTTTTGCCACATGGTGCGCCGCATTGTAAATGCGGCGGACCATAGGTGGCGGAGCTGCGGTGCACAATAACTGGCACATCCCTGGGGATGCGCCAGTTATTGTAAATCTGCCCATATACATTTAGCCAATGAGGGAGCACTTACTGATTAGACAGTAGAAAGTACTCCAGTTGAGTAGAGGTATTGCACAAAACGGTGGTATCTTCGTGGACAAACACGAAGGGCGGGATACATTCTGCCCCCTGTTAGACTCGTTTTTTGTGCCCTTCTGCCCTCTGTTAGACTTGTTTTTTTCTTGTTTTTCTGCCCTTCTGCCCCCTGTTAGACTCGTTTTTGTGCCCTTCTGCCCTCTGTTAGACTCATTTTTCCCTTGTTTTTCTGCCCTTCTGCCCTCTGTTAGATTCGTTTTTTGTGCCCTTCTGCCCTCTGTTATTCCCTTGTTTTTCTGCCCTTCTGCCCTCTGTTAGACTCGTTTTTTGTGCCCTTCTGCCCTCTGTTAGACACGTTTTTGTGCCTTTCTGCCCCCTGTTAGACTCGTTTTTTGTGCCCTTCTGCCCTCTGTTAGAATCATTTTTCCCTTGTTTTTCTGCCCTTCTGTACTCTGTTAGACTGTTTTTTTGTGCCCTTCTGTCCTCTGTTAGACTCGTTTTTCCATTGTTTTTCTGCCCTTCTGCCCTTTGTTAGAGTGCTTTTTGTGCCTTTCTGCCCTCTGCATCACCACATCATCACTCAGCGCTACCCAAGCATCACTCAGCACCACCACATTATCACTCAACACCACCACATTATCACTCAGCACCACTACAGCATCACTCAGCACCACTACAGCACCACTCAGCACCACCACAGCATCACTCAGCACCACCACAGCACCACTCAGCAACACCACAGCACCACTCAGTGCCACCACAGCGCACCACAGCATCACTCAGCGCCACCACATTATCACTCAGCACCACTCAGCACCACCACAACATCACTCAGCACCGCCACAGGATCACTCAGCACCACCACAGCACCACTCAACACCACCACAGCACCACTCAGCGCCACCACAGCATCACTCAGCACAACCACAGCATCACTCAGCACCACCAGATTTTCACTCAGCACCACCACAGCATCACTCAGCACCACCACATTATCACTCAGCATCACCACAGCACCACTCAGCACCACCACAGCATCACTTAGCACCACCACAGCACCACTCAGCACCACCCCAGCATCACTCAGCACCATCCCAGTATCACTCAGCACCACCACAGCACCACTCAGCATCAATACAGCACCACTCAGCACCACCACAGCACCACTCAGCGCCACCCCAGCATCAATATGCGCTCCCATTCAACAACAACTGCTTCAAATATGTTCTCTCAATGTTTCAAGCTTTATTACAAATGTCACAAAAAGATGTTAATATTTCACTTCTGTTCTTGGTTTTTCGTCACAATAAAATACACTGAACATGATCTTCACAAAAGTTATTTACAAACGTTTAAGCTATTGCCATTATAAATTAAAATCACTTTTATTTAAGTATTAATTATTTAAAAAAATTAAAAGCCATTGTAATTTGTAATATCAATACATCTAAGTCACGTAAATAAAAAACATGTTGCATTACAAATGCTATAGGTGTCACATTTGCGAAAGTTATAACTATTGGCATTGTAAATGACAAAGCTATTAATTTAGCTATTTTCAAAACCAACACATAAATAAAAAAAAATTGTCATTTACAAGACCAATAGCTCAAACTGCAATTGCAATTGCAATTGCAAATGCTTGTTTTTATATCTGTCAATGCTTCCTGTTGGGGTTTCATTTTCGTGACAGGCGCCTCATTTCCTACTTTTAACTAATCTCTGACCCTGCTTCAAGGGTCAGAGCAGGGTCAGAGAATAGTTGCAAGTAGGCAACGAGGCGCCAGGAAGCACTTACAGGCTTACAGCAGCAGGTGCCCAAGTTGAAGTTAATTTCTTTGTAACCGTTTTGTAAAAGGTTACAAAAAATTAGCTTCAACTTTTGCACCTGCTGCTGTAACCCTGTAAGTGCTTGGCTGAAAATTCGTCCCCGCTGATTCGCGGATTATACCACAAATGCGTGATGCATCTGTGCCGTTTTTGCCACATGGTGCGCCGCATTGTAAATGCGGCGGACCATAGGTGGCGGAGCTGCGGTGCACAATAACTGACACATCCCTGGGGATGCGCCAGTTATTGTAAATCTGCCCATATACATTTAGCCAATTTTTATATTATATAAGAATCCAGGGAGACACGTAGATGAATTAAATGTATAAATTTAATTCTTGAACAGGAGTTGAAGCACAGCACATCAGTTCAGGATACAGATTCAATCATACAGTTGGTATGGAACCTGGAACCCAGGATGCAAGATGCAGGCACGCATCATACATTCCAGGCACCAGATCAAGACAGGGAAATGCAAAAGGAAATAGAGCAACATAACATAAATGTAAAACAGGATACAACACATCTTACCCCTAAAAAAAAAAAAGTCAGTAGGGAAAACCTTAAAAGTACATTCATCTAAATATCTGCTGGGAACATTCTTTTGTCTATTGCAAACTTTAACTCTAGAAGCAACAGAGGAATCATCGTGAACAACATTGGGAGAAGACATAGTGGAACTAACATCGGATCTCCTTAGGCAATTACCAAGAACAGGAGAAGGAGAACTATGTACATTTTCAACATTGTAACACTTAGCCACTCTACGGACATTCCAGACTCTACCATCCTGCGTGACTACACTATTTTTAAAAACTTTGACAATTTTGATAGGAGGGAAAAACTTAGAAAAACCCTTAACCAGAAAACCAGGTTTTTTAATACGCACCCATTCCCCCACCACAAAATCATTATCTCTGGTCTTCATTTTGGAATCAAACAAGGTTTTCATTTGTAGTTGTTTGTCTTCAACCCGTTTGGCTACGCCAGCAAGGTCCACAGCAGAATTATTTACATCAAGTTTCTCAATCCACCAGGGACATATATCAGATGGAGGCTCCCTTCCCTTAAGGAGTCTGAAGGGACTAACCCCAGTAACAGAATGAGGAGTGATGCGATACGTCCATAACCTTTTCCTCACAACATCCAACCAACAATCATCAGAAATCTGCACAACATTTAAACAATCCTTAAGAACACGATTAAAGCGTTCAACTTGACCGTTTTCCCTGGGTTCATACAAAGAGGTGGTGTAATGCTTGATACCGCAAGTACTATGAAATTTCTCAAAATCAGCTGAAACAAGCTGAGCACCATTGTCAGTGACACACGTTTCGGGAAACCCTTCTCTCGCAAAAACTTCTTTAAGGAAAAGAATAACAGAGTGAGAAGATACAGTGCTAACAAACTTTACTTCGGGCCACTTGGAGTGGTAGTCCACTAGGACCAAAGCATAACGAGCATTGTAAGGCAACTGTTTAAAGGGGCCAGATATATCAAATCCCACTTTCTGCCAGGGAAAGTTGGGCCAAGATACAGGCTTAAGGGGAGCTGAGGTCAAATGAAGCATTTTGTCACTGTTAACACAGTGTGAACAATCCCTTACTAGCCTATCCACCATTTTATCAACTCCCGGCCACCAAAAACTCTCTCTAATCAGACGTTTCATTGATGACATGCCAATGTGACTCTGATGAGCTAGAAGCAAAATCTTCCTTTGTAAGGATTGGGGCGGGATTAACTTACCAGCTTTGAAAAGTAGACCAGAAAACTCTTCGACTTCAGACGAAACTTGACAAAAAGGAGCTACATCTGGTGAAACACCCCCACAGGGTGGCCAACCATTCCTTACAAAATCAAGAAGTTGTTGACAAATCACATCCTTACCAAGTTCAACAAACCACTCTTCTTCAGACAAGGAAATAAACTCCTTAGAAACACAATCCCCAACAGAAGCAACAACATCAATATCATTATCCACCTTGGGAGCATCCTCACAAGGAAACCTCGAAAGAAAATCTGCAGTAACATTACACTTACCGGGAACATACACAATCTCGAAATCATACTCCTGAAGACGTGAAGACAAACGAGCTATGCGCGCTGTGGAATTCCATCCGCCACCAGGAGACAAAATCCCAACCAAGGGTTTATGATCTGTCCGTAGTACAAATCGATTACCCCACACATAATTCCTGAAGTGTTCGACAGCCCAAATGCAGGCAAGCAGTTCCTTTTCAATAACAGAGTACCTTCTCTCCGTAGGAGACAAAGTCCTTGAGGAAAAGGCAACGCACCACTCATCCTTACCAGATGATTGACTTAACACACTACCAATGCCATAAAGACTAGCATCGACTGTAATAATGCATTTCTTGTTAACACAAAAGGACTTTAAAGTAGGCGCATTAACAATTTCCTCCTTAATTTGCTTAAATGCCTGTTCTTGTTTTTCAGTCCAAATGAATTTGGCTGAATTCCTTGTTAGTTCCCTAAGAGGCTCCATTTTACTAGCAAAGTTTTGGATAAACTTGCTATAGTATTCGCAAAGCCCTGCAAACGAAAGCAATTTTTCCTTATTGTCTGGGGAAAGAGCCTTAACAATAGCATCAACAAGGTTTTTTTTTGGTACAAGACCGTCACCTGAAAGAGAATGACCTAAATAATCCACTGATTTGCAAAAAAACTTGCACTTACTAGCTTTGATAGTCAGACCAAACTTCTCCAACCTGGAACAAACCTCCTTAAGATGACTGTCATGCTCTGAGAAATTCTTTGAAAAAATAAGGATATCATCCTGAAAGCATTTGACGTAGACACTCAGATCCTTAAATATATGATACATTGCCCTCTGGAAGACTGAAGCAGCCGACGCCAGGCCAAAAGGCATCCTCTTAAATTGAAACAATCCATGAGGAGTGATGAAAGCAGTGAAGTGCTTGGAGTCTTCCGTGAGCTCTATCTGGTGATATGCAGACCTAAGATCTAAGGTTGAAAACACACAGGCTCCATCTAACATGCACAACATTTCATTTATGTTCGGTAATGGGTGACAGTCTATGACCAAACATTTGTTCAAAGCTCTCAGGTCCACACATAACCTAATAGTTTTGTCGGGTTTAATCGCCAAAACAATAGGCGAAACCCATTCAGAGGATTCTACCTCCTCAATGACACCATCTTTGACCATGGTATCAAGCATAACTCTGAGCTCCTCCCTGACACTAATGGGAACGCCCCTTAACTTTTGTTTAAGAGGGACTGTATTGGGTTTGACTTTAATTTTGTGTGTAAAACCATTCAACTTCCCGAGTTTTTCAGAAAAGACATTAGGAAAGGAGTCAGATATCTCCTTAGACATAGATGCTATGTCATACTCCCCATCAGATACAGCTAGTACACACACAGGATCTTTCAACCTAGGATTCAAAGAGATCCCCAACTTTGCTTGATCCCTCCACCGTAAGACATTTACACCTTTAGATGCTACATACATCTTAATGATTGCAGAATTATTTTTGACAATAATAAGGACTTCTTTAAAACCTATAAAATTGATTTCGAATGTATCAAAATTATAGGCAACAATGTCTGGTTTGCACAAGGAATTTACATCAACCAGGTTTCCAAAAGACTCCACACAATAATCACAAGTAATTATGGTCCACGGAGAACAGGAGTCCACCATGAGTTCAAGAGTTTTACCTAAAATATTCACTAGACTTTTAGGAGATGGCAAACTATCTGCTTGTGTTATGTCAAACGTGGTTTGTACAGAGACCACAATACCTGATTCTTTAACAGAAGAATCATTGTTCTCCATTTCAGCAACATAAGATACATTACTATTAGGACGTTCAGGAGTATTAAAAGAAGGCTTCTTGTAATCGTTAATTGATTTAACGGAAGTTTTACAATATTTGGAAAAATGTCCTGTACGACCACATTTATTACATTGTCTATTTACAGCAGGACACTGTGGAAAAGAAGCTATATGATCCGGACTCCCACATCTAAAACAATAAAACTGTTTACCTTTACTATCATATTTATTGGAACTTTGAGTTTTCGTTTCTCGCACATTGACTGTGCTAACTTCACTAGTGGATGTAGAAGGAGTAGTGTGAACAGAAACCTTATCTAAGGATTTAATCCATTTGTCGGATTGTTCTAAAGCTTTAGCTGTACTTATTGCAGTTTCTAAACTCGGATCCCCCAAAATCCATAATTGCTCTTGTACCTTCTTGCTCTTTACATGCACAACAATTTGATCTCTGATCATTTCGTCAGTTATCAAACCGAAATTGCAATGCAAAGAAAGTGCACGTAAAGCTGTTAAAAATTCATCGAAACATTCGTTTTCATCTTGTACTCTGGTATAAAACTTAAACCTATTTAAAGCTACACTGGTTACAGGTTTAAATCTTCCTTCTATTCTTTGTACAGCCTCATCATAAACACTTGTATCACCTCCAGATCTCACAGGAGGTAAAGTTCTAAAAACAAGTTGCCCTTCTGACCCAAGGCAATGTAGAAAAATATTTGTTTTTCTTTCCACCGACATCCTCTCACCATCCATAGCCTTGAGGTAAGTAAAAAAAATTTCTTTCTATCTAGTCCAAGGGATGGGCGGATCTCCTTTGGTTTGCAAAAATTTTGAAGGTGGGTCAAATTGCATTTTAGGTAGAGTTGAGTAGAGGTGCAGATATACACTTTAAAAAAAATGCAGTTCTTCAAAAGCAATAGGATAAAACTAAAATGAATGAAGCAAGAGAAAATTTTTATAGTCCACAAGGTGGTAGTAAGGTAATAGTCATGTACTCGAAATTGTTTGAAGGACGAATTTTTTCTTCTAAGCTCAACGTTAGTTCGACTAGAGTTATCGAAATAATTGTTAAAAAAAATATCGAAGAATGAAGAATACGGAATAAATATTGTTTATTTTACCTTCCGGCGTGCAAAAACGTAATGTAATGCGGTCCAGCAGGAATCGTTACAAACTCCTCGGCGTCTCCGGTAAAACTGTGTATCTCGTTACCATGGATACACAAAATGGCGCTGACACGCACGACGCGATGACGACACAGTGCGTCTTGATTAATTATTTCGCGTTGACGTGTGGAGAGGCGTACGTCAGAAGATGCCTCGAGCTCACAAACAGTCTCGCGCACTATACGCGCAATTGGTACTAACATTGAAAAAGGCACAAAATTCAATAAAAATGGACTTCAACATCACCGATCCGTCGGAGTAGGTGCACTGGAACCGCCTGAATGCGCACAACAAGTGAAGGTAGAAGCGATGATTTTCATGTGTTACTTCTCGTTTTCTTTTTCCGTTGGTAAAATGAAAAGCTGTGAAAATTTGTAATTGTAGACTGGTAGGTCGTAAATCTTCCCAAATACAACGTAGTAGAATCAGTCAATGTTTTCTTTGAAGAGAAAGCAAATAAAATGGATAGTTTCAAGTTTTCTTTTTTTTTTTTCGCCAGGTTCAAAAATAAAATCTTCGAATTTCTGCTCCTGTGCTTCAAGGATAGTGGCAAAAATCGCAAGATTTACCTCGTCGCCAATATAAGAATCCAGGGAGACACGTAGATGAATTAAATGTATAAATGTAATTCTTGAACAGGAGTTGAAGCACAGCACATCAGTTCAGGATACAGATTCAATCATACAGTTGGTATGGAACCTGGAACCCAGGATGCAAGATGCAGGCACGCATCATACATTCCAGGCACCAGATCAAGACAGGGAAATGCAAAAGGAAATAGAGCAACATAACATAAATGTAAAACAGGATACAACACATCTGTGCCATTTTTGTCACATGGTGCGCCGCATTGTAAATGCGGTGGACCATAGGTGGCGGAGCTGCGGTGCACAATAACTGACACATCCCCGGGGACGCCCCAGTTATTGTAAATCTGCCCATATACATTTAGCCAATGAGGGAGCACTTACTGATTAGACAGTAGAAAGTACTCCAGTTGAGTAGAGGTATTGCACAAAACGGTGGTATCTTCGTGGACAAACACGAAGGGCGGGATACATTCTGCCCCCTGTTAGACTCGTTTTTTGTGCCCTTCTGCCCTCTGTTAGACTTGTTTTTTTCTTGTTTTTCTGCCCTTCTGCTCCCTGTTAGACTCGTTTTTGTGCCCTTCTGCCCTCTGTTAGACTCATTTTTCCCTTGTTTTTCTGCCCTTCTGCCCTCTGTTAGATTTGTTTTTTGTGCCCTTTTGCCCTCTGTTATTCCCTTGTTTTTCTGCCCTTCTGCCCTCTGTTAAACTCGTTTTTTGTGCCCATCTGCCCTCTGTTAGACACGTTTTTGTGCCCTTCTGCCCTCTGTTAGACTCGTTTTTCCCTTGTTTTTCTGCCCTTCTGTACTCTGTTAGACTGTTTTTTTGTACCCTTCTGTCCTCTGTTAGACTAATGTTTCCATTGTTTTGCCCTTCTGCCCTTAGTTAGAGTGCTTTTTGTGCCTTTCGGCCCTCTGCATCACCACATCATCACTCAGCGCTACCCCAGCATCACTCAGCACCACCACATTATCACTCAACACCACCACATTATCACTCAGCACCACCACAGCACCACTCAGCACTACCACAGCATCACTCAGCACCACCACATTATTACTCAGCACCACCACAGCATCACTCAGCACCACTACAGCATCACTCAGCACCACCACAGCACCACTCAGCACCACAACAGCATCACTCAGCACCACCACAGCACAACTCAGCAACACCACAGCACCACTCAGCGCCACCACAGCGCACGACAGCATCACTCAGCGCCACTCAGCGCCACCACAGCGCACCACAGCATCACTCAGCGCCACCACATTATCACTCAGCACCACTCAGCACCACCACAACATCACTCAGCACCACCACATGATCACTCAGCACCACCACAGCACCACTCAGCACCACCACAGCACCACTCAGCGACACCACAGCATCACTCAGCACCACCACAGCATCACTCAGCACCACCAGATTATCACTCAGCACCACCACAGCATCACTCAGCACCACGACATTATCACTCAGCATCACCACAGCACCACTCAGCACCACCACAGCATCACTCAGCACCACCACAGCACCACTCAGCACCACCCCAGCATCACTCAGCACCATCCCAGTATCACTCAGCACCACCACAGAACCACTCAGCATCAATACAGCACCACTCAGCACCACCACAGCACCACTCAGCAACAACTGCTTCAAATATGTTCTCTCAATGTTTCAACCTGTATTACAAATGTCACAAAAAGATGTAAATATTTCACTTCTGTTCTTGGTTTTTCGTCACAATAAAATACACTGAACGTGATCTTCACAATAGTTATTTACAAACGTTTAAGCTATTGCCATTATAAATTAAAATCACTTTTATTTAAGTATTAATTATTTAAAAAAATTAAAAGCCATTGTAATTTGTAATATCAATACATCTAAGTCACGTAAATAAAAAACATGTTGCATTACAAATGCTATAGGTGTCACATTTGCGAAAGTTATAACTATTGGCATTGTACATGACAAAGCTATTAATTTAGCTATTTTCAAAACCAACACATAAATAAAAAAAAAATGTCATTTACAAGACCAATAGCTCAAACTGCAATTGCAATTGCAATTGCAAATGCTTGTTTTTATATCTGTCAGTGCTTCCTGTTGGGGTTTAATTTTCGTGACAGGCGCCTCATTGCCTACTTTTAACTTTTCTCTGACCCTGCTTCAAGGGTCAGAGCAGGGTCAGAGAATAGCTGCAAGTAGGCAACGAGGCGCCAGGAAGCACTTACAGGCTTACAGCAGCAGGTGCCCAAGTTGAAGTTAATTTCTTTGTAACCGTTTTGTAAAAGGTTACAAAAAATTAGCTTCAACTTTTGCACCTGCTGCTGTAACCCTGTAAGTGCTTGGCTGAAAATTCGTCCCCGCTGATTCGCGGATTATACCGCGATTTTGAAAGATTCGCGGATCGCATTGTGCAGGAGCATTAAGGAGTTTTACTTTTTTGAGATGCGTCCTGCCAGAACACTGCTGTCACAGCTGCTGATAAGGAGTTGTGATGCTGTGATCGAGATGCATCGTGTAGCGTCAGTTCCGAGGAAGCCACTTGATTGGAGCTGGCAATGAGAGGACTTGTGTTGTGATGTGTGTCTTGCTGCACCAGTTACCCATAGATACCGGTCAGGAACTTGTTGTGTCCCTGTAGCTCATAACAGGATGCCAGTTGACTGAACCTTGCAGACACTATGGTATTCCTGGGTTCTTGCAGCAAAGTAGGACTCATGCAGCAGGACAGTCCTCAAACTGCTGGACAGTACTCAGGTAGCACAGCAATGCTCATGCAGCTAGGCAGTCCTTCTCTCTGTAGAGTCTGCCTATCCAGGAATGATTTGAAGGGTTTTTTCCAGGGTCCAATATTTCTATATTCAGCCAGCTTGAAGTGGGAGAAATTGCACGTAGTCATCTGACCTGAACACAGTGCCAAATGGTTAGGACAAGAAAATGACAACTATCTAAAAGAGCCATTTTTAGAATTGTGGCTTAAAGGTTGTCATAAAAAAAATTCAGCTACCATTCTCTAAATACCAAACAATACATGTCTACCTGTACCCAAACAAAAGTTATCACTTATTAAATGCATTAACCCATTCTGTGCGTTCATCGGTCGCCGCGATCACTACCTCCGTAGTGCTGTGCACGTCCGTTTGCCGACGTGGCCCTGCCCACTCCTTTAAACTGCCGCACTGTGGCGGAATTGCCACCGCGGTTAAACGGTTGAGATAACTGTAGGAAATGTGGTTGTTGGTTGACTGGGGGTGTAATCTCTGGTCAAGTAGCAACCACAATCCTTGTTAAGGAAAATCACAAGCAAACCCCTAATTCAGCCCTGTGGTAACTTGGTACAGGGCATTCAGTCTTAACTCAGAGTCAATGGGTAAGGTATTTGCGCAACACTTCAAACAGTAATACAGTAAAAATACACCACAACAGTTTTAGAAAAAAAGAGTACATTTTATTAATTAAAACAAGACGAACATAACAAAAATCCAATCAGTAGAATTGGAGATGTAGAATTTCAAAGTTTATAGTGAAAATAGTGCCAAGAAGCACAAATCACAATTGGACATATCTAGTCATTCCATACAGAGACAAATGCACAAGTTCAATGTGAAGTGTGGTATTAGGTGATGCAGCACACAGCTCGCAATGAGTTGGCTCAGAGTAACTGTGAGGCTGCGATCTAGAGTCCATCGTAGTCATTGTGGCTGCAGTCAACGAGGGATGTGAGCATATGGGCTGTGTATGCTCTGCCCTATTAGGGCAATGCATAGCTTCCAAGGACTATGATGCTGGTCTTTTGCAATGAGTCCAATCCTTGCAGCAGTGGAAATGTGTCCATTCTGCTCGGCGATGTGCCACTCAGCCAAGTAGATGCATCAGTTCGCCTTCGAAATGCATCGCTCAGCAGGGAAAATTAGTTGTTTCCGCTGGCATGCACTTTAGACCCACTTCCAAAGCTCCAGGACTGAGGTGGCACCCCTGGGCAGGGTAGACTCACAGATGGCAGAGCCCAGGTGCACAACGTTGAAAGTCTGTTATGCTCCTGAGGCCTCCGATGAAGAGGCCAGTTAACCAGCCTTTTGAGTCAATCTGGGTTCTGAATTCAAGAGATGCAGATCCAGTCCTTCTCACCCAGACAAGAGGGCAGCAGGCAGCAGATTAGCATGACACATCGGAAGTCCAGCAGAGTGCATTTCTGCAGTGTCTATCCTTCAGCAGTACATCAGTCCTCCTTCCTGGCTTAGTATCCACAAGTCCAGAAGTGTACTCAAGTGGTGGTGTCTGAGGACCTTTTTCTTTACACATTTCTGCCTTCAAAGTGAGAAGGTGCTTCCAGAGGCATGCCTTTAAAGTGGTAACTGGACATAATATCGACTACATAATATCGAATGGACAAAATATCGAGGTAAAAATATCGACATTACAAAAATATCGACTTTAGAAATATCGTTGGACAAAATATCGACTTAAAAAATGACAATAAAATATCGTTTACAAAAATATCGACTCAAAAATATCGACCAGACAAAATATCGATAAATAGTCAAAGTAAAAAATATCGAGAATAAGTAGAAAAAATGTTTAAAAAAAAAAATTTTATTAATAAAAATATAAATTGTAGTTAATGTTTAGGAGCGGATTGTGGGTTTATAGGGGAATAGGGTGGGAAGTAATTTAATAATAATTAATTAATTAATATATGTTTGTTAATTTTTTTAATTAGTTTTTAATTGGTAATTAATTAATATTATTAGTTAATTATTTTAATATTTTTTGCACATTTTTTTAATTAATTAATTGGTAATTAATTAATATTAATTAGTTAATTATTTTATTATTTTTTTGCATATTTTTTTGATTAATTAATTGGTAATTAATTAATTTAATTTAGTTAATTACATTAATTGGAGTAATTTTATTATTATAAATAATTTTTTGTTAATGTTAATTAATTAATTGGAAATAAACAATATTATTTAATAAATTCTATTAATTACAGCTAATGTGCTAATATATTTACTTTTTTGTTATTGTTAATTATTATTTAATTGTTAATTAAATATTAATCTTTAATGTTGTGTAAAGGAGTATTTTTAGGGTTCAGGGTCAGTTTTAAAATCTTTGTTAAAGGGGTATTTCTTTGGGTTCAGGGTCAGTTTTCAGATTTTGGGTAAAGGGGTATTTTGGGGTTCTGGGTCAGTTTTCAGTGTGTGGCTTAAGGGGTTTTTTAAGGGTGCAGGGTCAGTTTTTATTTATTGGGTAAAGGTGTATTTTTTGGGTTCAGGGTCAGTATTCAGTTTGTGGGTTAAGGGATTTTTAAAGAGTTCAGGGTCAGTTTTCAGTTCTTGGGTCAAGGTGTATTTTTTGGGTTTAGGGTCAGTTTTATGTTTGTGGGTAAAGGGGTTTTTAAATGTATGTATAGGCATTTATATAGCACACTACTTACCCGTAGGGTCCCAAGGCGCTTCGACCGCTGCGAAACCCTTCCTGGCTTCCCTGAGAGATGGTCCCTTAATGGGTATCTCCAGGGTGAGACCAGGCATCCCCGGCGGTCTGGTGGGGCCGTTAGTGAAGATGAGGCAAGCTAATGCCCAGAGTTGCCGAGTGTGATCGCTGATCAGAGTGGGCACCGAGGCGAGAGAATTATCGAGTCCGGTGACCCTGGTCTAGAAACCTGCCGCGCCGGGAATCGAACCCTGGTCCCGGGCCGTCCTCTGCTCTCGGGTCTGCCGCCTCTAACCGGTGAGCCACACTTCAGGGTCAGTTTTCAGTTTGTGGGTAAAGGGGTATTTAGAGGGTTCAGGGTCAGTTTTCAGTTCTTGGGTGAAGGGGTATTTTTTGGGTTGAGGGTCAGTTTTCAGTTTGTGGGTTAAGGGGTTTTTTAAGGGTTCAGGGTGAGTTTTCAGTTCTTGGGTAAAGGTGTATTTTTTGGGATCAGGGTCAGTTTTCAGTTTGTGGGTAAAGGGGTATTTATAGGGTTCAGGGTCAGTTTTCAGTTTGTGGGTAGAGGGGTATTTATAGGGTTCAGGGTCAGTTTTCAGTTGTTGGGTAAAGGGGTATTTTTTGGGTTGAGGGTCAGTTTTCAGTTTGTGGGTTAAGGGGTTTTTTAAGGGTTCAGGGTCAGTTTTCAGTTCTTGGGTAAAGGTGTATTTTTGGGGATCAGGGTCAGTTTGCAGTTTGTGGGTAAAGGGGTATTTGTAGGGTTCAGGGTCAGTTTTCAGTTTGTGGATAAAGGTTATTTGTAGGGTTCTGGGTAAGTTTTCTGTTCTTGGGTAAAGGGGTATGCTTTGGGGTTCAGGGTCAGTTTTTAGTTTTGGGGTTAAGGGGTATTTTTATGGTTCTGGGTCAGTTTTCAGTTTTTGAGTAAAGAGGTATTTTTTGGGTTCAGGGTCAGTTTTGGGTTTTTGGGTGAAGGGGTATTTTTAGTGTTCAGGGACAGTTTTGGATTTTTGGGGTACAGGCGTACAGGGTAAAAAAAACAAAAAACATTAAAGCTATTACATGAAATTACAAGAAAATATTACATTACATTATTAAGTTTTAAATTTATCTACAAAATATATGTATTAGCACCTTCCCAGAAAGTAGCTAGATTGGAGTTGGAATAGTAATTATTAATTGGTTAGTGTCCAGAACCATCACTGATATTAGCTACACTGGAGTTGGATTAGTAATTAATCATTGGTCAGTGTCCACCACATTTACTGATATTAACTTGACTGGAGTAGGAATAGTAAATAATTATTGGTCAGTGTCCCGCACCTTCAATGATATTAGCTTGACTGGAGTAGCAATAGGACATATTAAATTGGTCAGTGTCCAGCACATTTGCATACATTTTTACATTACTGTCTTATAATATTACAAAATAATGCAACATGGATGTTTTCAAAAAACTTTATTAACCATTTTTGAAATTTTTATTGTGTACTACTATACAATCACAAACAAAAATAACATAACATTATTTTGACTTTTAGTATTCGCAGAATATCACATTATCATTTATATACATGTTGTCAATTATAAAATAAATTAGTTAACAACATTATTTCAGTAAATATAAAATATTCCCATCATTAACTTTGAGTTACAAGTATTTATATTGAAATAAATAAAAAACACTTTTTTTTAAAATTTCTTCCATTAATATTTAATAATGTTAATATTAAATATTAATATTATTAAATATATATTTTTAACATTTATAATTTTATCAAGTAACATGACTATTATTACATTTGTTCAAGAAATTGAAATACAAATTAAAACATTTGTTGTTACATATTTCAGACAATGTTGTTTTTAAATGAAACATATAAATATATTATGTTGTAAACTTTATAACAGTATAGGGGAACAATATGTTTAATAATAATATCTGGTATTGCCAAATATTATTTATGCAATTATATACTTTTTTTAAAGTTAGAAATTATTATAAAACATTTTGTAATAATTAATAAAAATAATAACAAATTTATTTATTATTATTAGTATTAATTAATAAACATAATCATTCTTTTATTATTTTCAGAAAAACATACATTCAGAGATAAAAAAAATACATTATTTCTGGGCATTGTTTATATATTAAATGTTTATAATTTTGATATTAATAACAATAAATAAGTTATAATATTTATTATTATTAATTATTACCATAAACAATTATAATGTTTACTTAAAAAGAAACACAAACTTATTCCTATAAATGTACACAATAACAAAATATTTACATCTTTTATTCCAAGTCTTACTTAATTTTTTAATATTATTAATATATAATAAATATTATATATTAATTTATATTAAATATATTTCTATTTCTTAAATATGTTAAATTATAATGAGTATAGTGTATTAATTTGAAGAATTAAAAATGTGTATGTATTATATTTTTTAACTATAACATTGTATTGTCTATGATACTTTTACAAAAATGGTTTAAGGGGACTACTTTTTTACCGCGTAAGGTTATTGCGCTCCATTCTGGACTGGAGAAGCTCGCGGTTGGGAGTTGCTTCGCGTGGAGAGAGGTAAGGTTATTTTTACATACAAATTATAAGTAAGTGGTCATGTTTGAGGGTATAATCGAACTTTGTAGTGTTTTTTGGTGTATGTATGAATTGTTTAAGTAGCGTTTTGGTGAAATGTCTTCGTTATAGATGCGTCGTGAATTTTTTAGTTCTAGTGTTATTTTAAGTGTTCGGAAATGTCTTCTTACATGTTTACTGTTAATTGTGAGTGTATTTACAAATGTTATGGCCTATTTGTGGGTGGGTTTCGTTATGTCTGGTATTTTACAGGTTCCGGTTCCTCGCATGAAAACTACATGGAAGGAAGCGTGTTTTTTTCCGGAGAAACTAATGTTTGACTTATCATGGTTATATTTTGACATTTATCTCCTATTTTTCGTGTTTGCCAGGAGCGGTTTTTACACATTTTCAACATTTTTCGGGTTTTTGGAGGGTTTCGAATTGGATTGATACATTGATATGCGTGACCGTTTTTTAAAAGTTGTGTGTATATCACTTTAAATACTAAATTGTCCACACTACTGTTTTCGGGATTTCCTGGAGCGTTTTTTTAATTTTTTAACTTTATTTTCGGGTTTTTGAGGGTTTCCCATATTGGAATTGTCCTATATTGGATTCGATTGTATGGATTGCATTTTGCTTGATTGCGTCTTTTTCATCTACAAAAATTGTAAGTATTTAAATTACAATTTTTCTTGGGTGGGAAATGTCGATTTTTATGTAATGTGTATGTGTGATGTAATTATAAACATTGCATATTTGTTAAGAATTTTTTTTCCAAATTTTGATAAGTTTGTTAAACAAATATGTATTATTTATAATTGATTACAAATGTTTATGAAATGTAATTTTACCATTATTGTAAGAAGACATTAGTATATTTTGTTGACATTTTTATAGTAGACTTTTAGCTATTATTGACAGGTATTCTAATCCTCTAGTTGTAGGGTATAGTGTGACTTGACTTTGCAGTAGTCGGAACATTTGTTTAGTTTGTTTAGTGAGGTTTGGACCAATTTGGGACACAGATTGTTCCATTCTTAGTTCCTGATAGCTTTGTTCTTTTTTCAAAGCTTCTAGAAGGTTATGGAATGTGGGTTTGCCTCTGCTTGTGGTTGCTTGGAAAGCATTATGCCACCCTTCTACACTGTTGTTTGTTTTTGCCTCTTGGTTTAAAGTACTAAGATAGACATTCCACCAAGGGATTTGGAATTTGGGTTGGCGTCGATGTCCAGATCTGTGCAACCTTCCCACCCAAGTATCTTCGAAATAGTCCAGTAATGGGGTTAGTTTATCTTCATTCCTCTTGTAATATGTGCTGTCAATTAATACATTGTAGTGTTCCGCTACATC
This sequence comes from Lissotriton vulgaris, assembly GCF_964263255.1. Classification (NCBI taxonomy): domain Eukaryota; kingdom Metazoa; phylum Chordata; class Amphibia; order Caudata; family Salamandridae; genus Lissotriton; species Lissotriton vulgaris. The sequence goes on from NW_028243657.1 coordinate 157,874, forward strand.
TGTAACAGGAACGTAGGCCAGGGCTATCAATTTTTTTACTTGATAGGCAAAGGTGCTATCTGTTGAGTATAGTATACTTAAAGTTGATTTTTGGAGATGCCTCCATATGCTCTGATTAAAATGATAATAGCTACCCTGGATTGCTGTGTGGGGAAATGTTCTCAAAATGCTATTAATCATAGCTAATTCGAAATCAATAATTATTTTTTCAGGAAAATAATTATTGATTTCAGTTTTGAGAACATTTAATATTTCTGTATAAGTGTTTTGCTGTTTGTTGGGTAGCAAACAGTAAATGAAAGGTATGTTAGAGTTATGGTATAAACCGTGGATGGAATACAGTTGATAAAAAGGTTTTGGGCATGGTTTAAATGTTCCATCCATCATCCATTGGGGACACTGTTGGATTTTTCTTAAATTACTTGCAGTTGCAAACATAATGATTCTGTTTGTACTGCTTTCATTGTCAAAAAGGATAAATTTGTCTTTATTGTGTGTGATGGCCATTTCTGGTGAAATAATAATTTCCTCAAAAGTAGTTGGGTTGGGTTGGGTTGTGCTAGTGAGTCTTTTAGTGCGTGCAATTGTGCGTTTCAGGGAGCCAATAGAGGGTAGTTGACCTGAAGCATGGGCTGGGACTTTTACCAGTTCTTCTTTAAGGATTTGTGTTGTTGGTTTATCACTTTGTGTGCTAGCAGTTTTAATACTTTCTAAAGCATCTCTTATTTCAATTTCTGTGACATTTGGGGGATAATTGTGTTCCCTGGTAAATAACACATTAGTTTCCTCAGTAGTAGCCCTCCCATAACATTTGTTGGAGTAATATTTGGTACACTTCCCAAAAACTTTTCTACCACTTTGTCTTTCCTGATTATACACATAACCCATATAACATAATAGTAATTTATTTTTCTGTGACATAACAAATTCTGCACCTTCAGTCATTTTGATTTACTTGTTCTAGGAAAGAGTAGAAAGAAACAAAATCAAAACACATATATATATCACTTTGTGGTGCAAACATCATTAATGATGTATTTATACTTACAGTTACTAAAAGTAGTAATCACAAATGCAGAACTGTATTTTGAAGGATTTTCTTGTATGTATTTCTTTATTTACTGTTGGTATGAAAATATAGAAATGCCAAGTTAATGTTTATACATAACAAACGTTTTTCCTACAAAAAAGCAGTTGTCAATTTTGCTTAGTTGTACATTTGATGTAAACATTACATATACTTACTTGTTTAAATAGTAGACTTGTAGTAATTGGTGGAGTACATCAAGGTAGTAAAGTTCAGATCTGTAGAGAAGATAGAAGAAATAAATGAAAATTATTATAATTAATATTTTGAACCGTTGGGAAATGGGAAATATTTAAAAGTATACTAACTTCTAAATAAGTCGTTTTCTTTGCTGTAGGCAGAATAGCTGTATGATGTATTCAGAATATCTGTAGAGGAAATATAAAATATATAACATGTTGTTAAGAACATAGTTTGCATTATTTTCGGCAGTTTTAGACAAATTACAAGTATACTTACATTTTTTACAAGGGTAGTCTTGTCTTTTGGTATAGTTTGTGTTGGATGTTTTTATAGGATCTGTAGAATAGATGTATGATGTATTCAGAATATCTGTAGAGAAAATTAAAAATATATAACATGGTGTTAAGAATATAGTTAGCGCTTTTTTCAGCAGTGTTAGACAAATTACAAGTATACTTACATTTTTTACAGGGGTAGTCTTGTCTTTTGGTATAGTTGATGTTGGATGTTTTATATGATCTGTAGGGAAGATGTAATATGCAAGATATGTTGCTTAGAAATTTGCAATTATAAAATTGGGTGTTTAATAACAAAAACATCTATACTTACATGTTTAATTAGTGTAGTTTTATCCTTTTTTTGTGTAGAAATTGGAAAATCTCAGTATATCTGTAAATATAATGTTTAAAATAAAGAAATAATCTTGTGAAATAGTGTTTAAAAACAGCAGTTGGTGTATAACAGAGCATTAATATATACTTACAATCTGATTTTCCAATCGAAGAAATATGACCATGTAATAGAAATTGTTTTGGAGTAGTTTCTATCAGAAATGTAGGAAGAGATTAAAATAAAATAAGTGCAAGAGTTAGGAGATGTAAGTAAAATAGTACACTTCTAATTTAGATTTCTAAATAATGCAGTGTTACTTACTTGAATAATTAGCTAGTGAGCTGGATCTTTAAAGATGTTTCTTCAGGAACAAAATCTTCAGAGTGTTGGCATCTACTTTCCATAGAGTTAGCAGCAACAAATGGTAGAATGCATGTATCCCTTTTATAGTATGTGTATTTTGTGTGCTTTGATTTGATTGGTTGTAGGATGTCATGAAGTATTGTGTAGGCTAGTTTGAATTTTTTTTTGTTAATTGGTGTGTTTGTTGATGTGAGAATGGTGGTATGTGGTGATTGCCGCATTAAAGCAGGTTAGTTGTTAAATGAAATAGATTTTAAGTGAAAATAAGTAATGAAAAAGTTTTTTAAATGCAAAGAATATTTAGAAAATGATATAACGCATGTAATAGAATGTATAGCAAATGTTGATAAATAGGAATTTTATAAAAGTAACAGGTATTATATGTAAAATGTATTTTGTATAGAGCAATGACTTTTATTGATGATTAATATGGTATTTTAGACATGAAAGGGTACAAAAATGAACTCGATATTTTTTTTAAACGATATTTTAGTAGTCTATATTTTTTTAGTCGATATTTTTGTAGTGTTAGGGCTAATTTCATGTACAACGATATATTTGTAGTCGATATTTATTAAAGCGATATTTATGTACTCGATATTGTAAATACTCGATATTTTTTACTCGATATTTTTGTACTTTGTGTAATAAGTATAGAAAGTCGATATTTTTGTCGTCGATAATTTGTCAACGATATTTTAGCAAGTCGATAATTTGACCGTCGATAATATTTCAGTGATCCCTTTAAAGTGCACAAATACCCTGCCTTCCCTGCTCTGGCTCTAGAATAACTACAGCGGGTATGAAGCCCTTTCTGTAAGGACAGGACACATATTATTCAGGTGTAAGTGAGGTCAGGGCCAACTCCCCCCCTCCCATCCGGTCAGTTATGGCCCACTCAGTCACACTTAATTTGACTGAGTGTTTGAATTCATGTATGACGATGTAGGAAGAATACACAAAGCTCAACTGCCAATTACACCCAGTCAGGTGAACAGAGGAAGGAAGCAGGCACCAAATAGCTAGGGCAAGAAAATGATAAGTTTTTTAAAGTGGCTTTTTCAGAATAGTGGTTTAAAATCCAACTTCACCATAATTTAATTTAGGATTCCAGGGACAGCAAGCTTGAACCAGTTATACCTTCTCATTGTGAATACATGCTTCTAAAATGCTAAAGATAATCCCAATGTTATCCTAGGGAACATATAGTCCTTGCAATAGCGAAAAATAAATTGAAAAGTGTTTTTGCTACCTGAACATGTAAAACTAAAGAGTACATGTGTTGCTTTTTAAATACATTGTACCCTGACCTCTGGGCTGTCCAGGGTCTACTCTATGGATGACTTATATACATTAAAAAGTAAGGTTTGGGCCTGGCAAAAAGTTTATTTTGTCAGGTCAAAATGACAGTGTACACTGCACACACAGGCTCTGCAGTGGTAGGCAACTTAAGAGGGTAGTACAATCAGTGGTGCAGGCCCACTAGTAACAGTTAATGTAGAAGCCCAGGACACATGCTGTGCACTGTACCATTAACTTAAAAATAAATTAAATGTCAACTGGGTATGAGCCAATCTCCCCGTTTTTAGAAGAGAGAGTACATGCACTTTGGCACTGGTTAGCAGTGGTAAAGTGTTCAGAGTCCTAAGGCAATCAAAAACAAATTCACGAAAAGTGGAGGAGGAAGGCTAAAGGTTTGGTGGGTGACCCAACAAAAAGAGTAATTTTCAACATGACCCCCCAACCCTCAAGTGTAAACCCAGGGGACACTAATTAATTCCTTGATGGACTTCCCTGCTTAGGCGAAAGAACATGGACAATGGCCCTTCCACTGCAGAGGGACTTGTCAGTTCCACACCTCTCGGGATTTAGTTTGACCCCTCTGTTTATACTCTCCTGTGCCATTGATCTAACCCATTGGCAACCCCTTACACCAGTTCAAGTGTGGCATCCTGACAATAGCCCATCAACCCAGGGTCTGTAACCCGAGACTGGGAACAGGGGTGAGTCTTGCCTTACCCTACCCCTCCATGTGGGTTCTCGTACCCTTCACTTGGCAGAGGTACCCCCATAAAACTGAGCTCTCACGGCACCCTTGGTGGCCGCCCCTTTCAGTTATCCTGACACCAGAGGCAACTTATTCCCAAAATGCAGTCTATGGGCATCAGTGGACTAACTATGACCCTCTTCTGGGTCACCCCCCAACCCACTTTATGGATACCAGGGTAATAGGGCGGTTACATTCTTGCCCAAGGGCCTAAGTTACCCTACTCACCTGCTTAGTATACTGTTCTCAAGAAACTAGCCCTTCCACTATGATGGTATGGCTAGCCCCAGTGTCCCTCAGAGCAGTGACCAGGACCCCATTCATTTTAACCTGGAGTGACAAATCCCACCCTCGGGGATCACAAGCTCACCCTCTGAGTCTATCCATTTTATTTTATTTTCTTATTTTAAGGTTGTTATATAGCGGTGGCTAGACCCGGAGGTATCAGAGCGCTTTACATGAGGTACCACAAAATTACAAGATTACATCAGTTTCAATTTACATCAGTTGCTAGACAAACAATTACAAGAGCATAGAAGACGAGATAAGTAAAGTGTAGAGGGTAAGGGGGTACGGGTAAAGGGGTAGGAGGGAGATACGGCAGAAAGATGAAGGAAAGTCTGCCCTAAGTCCGGCTGGGTAGGTGACGGTCGAGGGGGAAGTCGCAAAACCCATCTCCTCTATAGCTATCAGGTAGCTCCACCGGACATTGGTCAAATAGCTAGGTCTCATTGGGAAAACATTTAAAGAACATGGAGGGCAAAATTAATAGAGCGTAGAGGGGAGGAGACAGGGAAGGCGAGAAAGGGAGGATAGGGGAAGAGACAACAAGGAGAGACGAAATGAAATCTGTCTAACGGCCGACTGGGTAGGTGACGACCAAGGAGGGAGTCCACTGCCCATCTTCCCTATAGCTAAACCAGGTAGCTCCATCGGGCATCAGACAAAATAGTTCAGTCTCAATACATTGAGAGAGGAGAGACATAAATAGAGGGAGGATGCGGGAAGAGATGACAGAAGAGACAAAAGGAAGTCTGGCTAAAGACCGACTGGGTAGGTGACGTCCAAGGAGGTAATCCCCGATCTGTCTCCCCTATAGCTAAACCAGGTAGCTCCATCGGGCATCAGACAAAATAGCTAGATCTCAAATGACAAGGAAAAATTCACATATAAACAGGGTGGGGACTAGAGGACAGGACAGGTGAGGGCAGAGGTCAGTAGCAGGAAAGTGGAGAGGAGTAGAGCAGGAAGGGGTAGGGGGTAGGTACTACGGTAAAAGTTCCCATGGATCTGTTTTGGATCATTCAAAAAGCAGGTCTATTCCTTCTCAGGTCCATCATCCCCTTTTGTTTCGCTTTGTTTGCTCAAAGTTGGCAGGGTATGCTCAGACGTGAGTCCCTTGCTCACTTGGCCACTGGATTCAAGATAGCCTGGCTGATGAGGATTATGAATCCGAAACCGGTCCCAGGGTGCTTGTTTCCGGTCCAGGGAAGACATGGCTTGGTAGTTCGGGCTGGACTGTTCCCATGAGCCACAGGGTCAGACTGATTTGCATATGGCCATGTGTGAAATGGGGTGGCTGAGTGAGCTAAAGAATGGTGATGGATTAAACCCAGATCAGTTGACTGGGGGTGAGTGTTTGATTTGCTCAAAAGCTCCGTCCATCATCCCCTTTTGTTTCGCTTTGTTCGCCCTAAGTTGGCAGGGTATGCTCAGACGTGAGTCCCTTGCTCACTTGACCGCTGGATTCAAGATAGCCTGCCTGATGAGGATTATGAATCCGAAACCGGTCCCAGGATGCTTGTTTCCGGTCCGGGAAGACATGGCTTGGCAGGTCCGGCTGGACTGTTCCCATGAGGCACATGGTCAGACTGATTTGCATATGGCCATGTCTGAACTGGGGTGGCTGAGTGAGCTAAAGAATGGTGATGGAGTAAACCCAGATCAGTTGACTGGGGGGTGAGTGTTTGATTTGCTCAAATGCTCCATCCATAATCCACTTTTATTTCATGCTGAGGTTAAAACGCTGGGTGATATTTTCGCCAGTATCCTTGTGTTGCTACGACCGGGAGGTCTAGGAGGGCTGTTCCCATGAAGCTGAAAGGAGTCACAACCAGTGAGCTCAGGCAGTCTACCGGTCCGTAAGCGGGGTCTATGACCTGCCCCTGGGTACTACTTATTCCTAACGCCAAACTGGCCACCCCTGTAGAAGTCCCACCAGTGGGTGTTCTTTTTTCGACAGACAAAGTACACCGGATTGTGTCTGAACTGGGAGCACTCAAAGCAGTATGGTTGGAAATGGGCCGCCCTGGGCCATCACCCATCAGAACCCCTCCATTTCTTAGTTGGGGCATGGGAGCCAATTCCTCACGCTCACTCTGGGACTTGTTTGGGTCATCTTTAACCACTCCCTCACTTTACCATTTGGTACCTCAATCTCCCATCTTGGGATCACTCACAGGTACCTTCTTGAGCACTCTGGTGCTGATCAAGAGATCTACCTCCTCAGCAACTTCCTGGGATCAGTCAGTTTGCTGTCAACTAGATGTTAGCACAGCCCGGGGAAAAAAACTACTGCCCATGTGCCCTCTCCGAATCAGATTGTACAGCACATTGTAATCATTACTTCTACTGCCCCGCACCCAACCATTCAGTGCCGTGCTGGAGTAATCAACAAAATTGAACCAGCCCAGGTTGGGGAGCTTCTGTCACTGAATCTTTGGCGGTACTTTCCAGGGGTCGGTCCAAACTTAGCAAACAAGATAGCTTTCATGGAAGTGTACCAGGTTTGGTCCCCAACCTCTAAAGAGAGGTGTGTCTCCCACCATGGTAGGCATGTGTTTCCAACCAAACCCCACCAATGCTCCTCTGGGATTTTGTGCACTCTCAGGGTAACGTCATGGGATGAAAACCATTTGTTGATATCATCCCCCTCCACATAACTGGACACCACATCCTTAGGGAGGTAACTACTTTTGTCTCCTTCAGACTCTATGGGTAAGCTGACACCATCACTGCTAAAATCTAACTGTTTGGCTTTGATGTCCAGCACCTTTATGCTTAATTCATAAGCCAGCAATATTTGTTTTCCTTTAAGGCTAGGTTCTTCTCCTTTGCCTCCATTTTTAATTTGGCCATCTGAAATTGAAACTTCCCCTCTGCCTTCCTGTCTGCCATCTTCTCTGGGGTACAGACCATCTGACGAAACACTACTTCCTGCTCTTGCAGGGAGTTTCAATTCAGGAGATGAGTCCTCTGTCTCCCCTGAAGACTGCATTCCAGGGCTATTGGCAGCACTATTCTGGAAAATGCTGAGAATTGAAATTTTCAGAGATCTTTAAATTAAAGAGACCAGAACAAGGAGGAAGCTTTTCTACATGGATGGGCAAACAATAACAGACTTGCATCTCTGAGTGGATTTGACTTAAGTGGTGTTAAAAAATGGGAGCCAGTCTCGTGAGAGTCGGGAGTCTGCCCAGAACGCAATCTTTCATGGTGTATTCTTTAAAACAAAAACTCAGCACTTACCATATGCTATTCCAACTTCACCATCGGGAATCCTGTATAGTACATGGCTATTCTAAATAAAAGTATCCAAATGTGAATGGCACAGATCAACAATCAAATAGTATATGTCCATTTTGAAGTGGTGAGAAGTGAAAAAGAAATAATGCTAGTTCAACCTTTGGATCTTTTGAGACTTAAAGATGAAAGGAGCAATGATATTTAAGTCTGCAATGAAAGCCTCTATATCATAAAAAGAAAACAATGCCTTGCATTATAGCAGTTACCTGCATGAACATCAGAGAGTGGAGGCAGGCAATACATGCCTGCACATGTAAGAACTGATTGGTGGAGGAGGGTGGATTTGGGCTTGGACAGATGTAGACAGCTGTCCTGTATTCTATTAGTTGTTGTAAGTAATATTCCTCATTAGAGGTGCTGAGTAGGCAAGGAGGGAAGGGCAGTTCACAGATAGTTACTGTTGATTGATGGGAGTGTAAGTTCTCTAGGTAACACCAAGCCATACAGAGGAGAGACAGAGATAATGCATCATCTTATTTCCAATAGATTTCAGAAGGGTGGATTGAAGGTAAAGGAACTTACTTCAAGTTGTAAGTTGACTAGAGAGAGGATGATGAGTGTGGATGGTCGGATAATTTCTTTGCGATGGGCCAGGTATGGAGCTCAGCACCTGGTGGAAGGACGGTGGAACATCCTCTTTTACAAATGTTATATACTACAAATAGTACAACCAACCATAATGATGATGATAATAATAATAATAATAATAATATTAATAATAATAATAATAATAATAATAATAATAATAATAATAGTAATAATAGTAATAATAATAATAAAAAAAGAAAACATAAAATTAAAACCCTGTAAGTAGGTAAAAATCTGGTATTTATATTAACACATAATTGAAACACCTGATTTTCCCAGTGGAGGCTCACCCCCTTCGAAACCCCTCAAAAAAACAAAAAAAGGTCAACATTGATATTTATATTAACACAAAATAATAATACCTGCTTTTCCCACAAGAGGCTTTCCCTTCCAAAACCCTTAAAAAGCTATTCAAATACACCTACCCCTTTCCACCCTCATCTCCAAGGACAGGCCCTCTGCTCCAAACCCTCAATAAAAAATATTTAAAATAAAACTACTACTTCCTGAGCTTTTGTACCATCCCCACACCTACAAGAGGCCTACCCTCTCCCTATAACTGTCCCTCAATATAGTCCAGTCTTTATTATATATCTCTGGTTGATTTTCACTCTAGTTGAGGGAGCAGAGGTACCGGCTGCTCTAAGAGATTTCAGGCTTGGTCACCCCTGGTGGTAACAGCAATGGGGCTGCCTGGGTTCTGCCGGCAGGACACTGGAGACAATCAATCAATCAATCATAACACTTGTATAGCGCGCTACTCACCCGGAAGGGTCTCAAGGCGCTTGGGGGAGGGGGTCCTCTACTGCTCGAACAGCCAGGTCTTGAGTTGACTCCTGAAGGCGAGGTGGTCCTGGGTCAGCCGAAGGTGGATGGGGAGGGAGTTCCATGTCTTGGCCGCCAGGTAGAAGAAGGATCTGCCTCCGGCAGTTGCTCTTCGGATGCGTGGTACGGCGGCGATGGCGAGGCTAGTAGACCGTAGCTGGCGGGTGGGCGTGTAGAAGGTCAGACGGTCGTTGAGGTACTTGGGGCCCAGGTCATGGAGAGACTTGTGTGCGTTGGTGAGGAGCCTGAACGTGATCCTCTTGTTGACGGGGAGCCAGTGCAGGTCCCTCAGGTGGCCGGAGATGTGGCTGCGTCGGGGGATGTCCAGGATGAGTCGAGCCGAGGCGTTCTGGATGCGTTGGAGTCTTTTCTGTAGCTTGGCTGTGATTCCGGCGTAGAGGGTGTTTCTGTATTCCAATCGGCTGGTGACAGGGGCCTGTGTGACCGTCTTCCTGGTTTCGGTTGGGATCCATCGGAAGATCTTGCGAAGCATGCGAAGGGTGTGAAAGCATGATGAGGAGACGGCGTTGACTTGTCTGGTCATCGAGAGGGAGGAGTCCAGGATGAAGCCCAGGTTGCGTGCGTGGTCCGTTGGCTAGGGAGCGGTGCCCAGGGCTGGGGGCCACCAGGATTCATCCCAGGCGGAGGGCCATGTTCCCAGGATGAGGACTTCCGTCTTGTCTGAGTGCAGTTTCAGGCGGTTGTTCTTCATCCACTCGGCGACGTCTTTCATCCCTTCTGGCGGTGTCGGGGTCTCTGGTGAGGGAGAGGATCAGCTGGGTGTCGTCGGCGTAGGAGATGATGTTGAGGCTGTGTTGGCGTGCGATGGCGGCCAGAGGTCTCATGTAGATGTTGAAGAGGGTGGGGCTGAGTGATGATCCTTGCGGGACGCCGCAGATGACTTTGGTGTCCTCGGATTGTGATGGGGGGAGGCGGACTCTCTGTGTACTTCCGGTGAGGAACGAGACGATCCACTCCAGTGCCTTCTCTTGGATGCCGGTGTTGCTGAGGCGCTGTATTAGGGTGCGATGGCAGACAGTGTCGAACGCTGCGGAGAGGTCCAGGAGGATGAGTGCCGCTGTTTCCCCATTGTCGAGCAGGGCTCGGATGTCGTCGGTTGCTGCGATGAGGGCGGTTTCGGTGCTGTGGTTGGCTCTGAAACCGGACTGCGAGGGGTCGAGGGATCCATTTGTCTCGAGGAAGGCGGCAAGCTGTCTGTTGATGATCTTCTCGATGACTTTGGCAGGAAAGGGAAGGAACGAGATGGGGCAGAAGTTTTTGAGGTCGGTGGGGTCCGCTGTTGGTTTCTTCAGTAGGGCGCTGAGATCAGCATGCTTCCAGCTCTCCGGGAAGGTGGCGGTGTTGAAGGAGGTGTTGATGACGTCTCGGAGTTGGGGTGCGATGGTGGAGTTGGCCTTGTTGAAGACGTGGTGGGGCAGGGGTCAGTCGGAGATCCGGAGTGAATGGTGTTCATCGTGCGGGCTGTGTCTTCAGTGGTCATCGTGGTCCAGGTGCGGAGGGTGGCGGTGGGGGGCGTTGGTTCGACGGTTGGGTGCGTGGGTGGTGCGCCGATACTGTTGTGGATGTGGGCAATCTTGCGGTGGAAGAATGAGGCGAGAGAGTCGCAGAGATCTTGTGAGGGAGTGATGTCGTTGTTGCCGGTGCTGGGGTTGGAGAACTCCTTGACGATGGTGAAGAGTTCCTTGCTGTCGTGGGCGTTGTTGTCCAGTCGTTCCTTCAGTGATTTCTTCTTGGTGGTGCAGATGAGCTGGTGGTGCTTGTGGGTGGCGTGTTTGAGGGGGGTCATGTTGTCGGTGGTCTGGTCGAGGAGCCAGGTTTTCTCGAGGGTGTGGCAGGTCTTCTTGGAGTCCTTGAGTTCGTCGGTGAACCAGGCAGTGTTCTTGCTTCTGAGTTTGCTAGGAGGGTTCTTCAGTGGTGCGAGTTTGTAGGTGCAGGCGGTCAGCCATTGGGTGAGGTTGAGGGCTGCTTCATTGGGGTCCGTTGTGCCGGTGGGTGGGTTCTGGCTGAGGGATTTGGTGAGCTGGTCGGCGGTGATCTTGCTCCAGCTCCTGTGAGGAACCTGTTGCGGGTGGTGGTGGGTTGTGGTTCTTCTGAAGCTGAAGTGGACGCAGCTGTGGTCGGTCCAGTGGAGTCCGGTGGAGTGGCTGAAGGTGAGGTGCTTGCTGGATGAGAAGACGGGATCAAGCGTGTGGCCGGCGTAGTGGGTGGGGGTGTCGACCAGTTGCTTGAGTCCGAGGTTGGCGCGGTTGTCCAGCATGGCGGCGGTGTTGCGGTCTTTGTTGTTCTCAAGGTGGAAGTTGAGGTCCCCTAGGAGGATGTAGTCGGCGGAGGGGAGGGCGTGTGGGCTGGTGAAGTCCGTGATGTCTTCGCTGAATTGTGTGCGAGGTCCCGGGGGTCTGTAGATGAGGGTGCCTCTGAGGGTCGTCTTTGGGTCGGTGTGAATCTGGAAGTGGAGGTGCTCGGCGGCGGCGAAGGTGTCGATGAAATCGGTCGTGATGCGGATGGTGTTCTTGTGGACGATGGAGATGCCTCCTCCGCTCTGGTTGACGCGGTACCTCCTGATGATCTTGTACCCGTCCGGGATAGCGATGGTGATGTCGGGGGCTGAGGAGGCGTTTATCCAGGTTTCCGTGAGGAAGGCGACATCTGGTGATGTTGTGTCGAGCAGGTTCCAGAGTTCCACGGCGTGTTTGCGGACGGAGCGGGTGTTGAGCAGGATGCACTTGAGGTTGCTACTGGTGTTTGGCTAGGCGGGTGCGGTGCAGGTTCGGAGGCAGGTGAACTTGCAGGTTCTGCAGGTGAAGGGTCCGTGAATGCGTTCGGGGCGGCCCAGCAGCAGGCGGGGTTCCGGCCGGCATTGAGTGCATTGAGGGCGGCGGCATCGTAGGTGTGTCGAGTCGTCTTGCATCGGTGGGGGCCGGGGGTCCTGGCACTGGGCACGGTCCAGGCGCGGACGGGCGCAGATGGGCTTGTCTTTGGCATGCCTTCGGCGCACAATCGGCGCGCCCGCTGCACGTGACCGCTGCGCGTCTGCGCGGTCGCCATTTATGGCTAAGTGGGAGGGAGGAGCAGCTGGGAGGCAGGAGCGGGGAGGACACGAAAAAGGGGCGTGGCCGCGAGGACGAAGGCAGAAATACGTAGAGCGGGGCAGACACAACAATCTCTGAAGGCACTACAGATATTAACAGAGAGCAAATACAAAATGCAGAGAACAGAACTTAAATAAGCACAGCTGGGGGACAGAGCAGAGAGGCGGCAGCTAGGGAGGCAGGCAGAGGGGAAAATGAGTCAGCGAGCAGCAGCTGGGCACACGAGGGGGCTCACACAGCTGGGGGCCGTGCGGCGCGAGGGTGTCCTGAGAACAGGTCACACTCACCTGAGCCGCGCGGTCGCCATTTATGGCCAAGTGGGAGGGAGGAGCAGCTGGGAGGCGGGAGCGGGGAGGACACGAAAAAGGGGTGTGGCCACGAGGTGGACGGTGGAAATACGGAGAGCGGGGCAGACACAACAATCACTGAAGGCACTACAGATATTAACAGAGAGCAAATACAAAATGCAGAGAACAGAACTTAAATAAGCACAGCTAGGGGACAGAGCAGAGAGGCGGCAGCTAGGGAGGCAGGCAGAGGGGAAAATGAGTCAGCGAGCAGCAGCTGGGCACATGAGGGGGCTCACACAGCTGGGGGCCGTGCAGCGCGGGGGTGTCCTGAGAACAGGTCACCAATGCAGTGGTCACCACTGCAACCTCCCTTTTTTCGTCATGAATCACTAGCTTGTGGCCTTCTTTTTCTAGAGGCATATTTGAGCCGGTGTCTCCTGATGATGACAGTTTGAGGCCTTACCCTGAGATTGTGGAGGAATAACTCTGACAGAGATAGATGGATGGTCTGAGAGATGAAAAATAGAGAATCAAATGTAATACCACTACCAGCTGCAAGCACATTTTTGTATTCAGACAGTCAGAAAGAGTTTGATGGTTCTCTAGGGCCCCAGGAATTGTTTATATCTAATTCTGTGTCCCTGCAATGTTGTTTACACATCATTCACATACTGGTACATGCAAAACATCATATTTCACTAATCTGTTGGGTTAACATACGTGTATAATTAAAATGAAAAGTTGTATTGCTAAAATGGATAAAATGTTTAAAGCAATTAATTCTTACCATGTGACGCTTTCACCAGACCCTTATAGTGTGTTTAAAATAATCAGAACTTAACAGCAAAGCTATATATGTTCTTTCTGAACCAGGAAGTACGATCCGTGTTGACGACACTGCGTATAGCCCTTTTGCTACTGGAGCTAAAAACAGCAGCAAAAGCAGAGTCCGGCCCAAACTGCACCCCGGTACACAACATACACAACATAAACCCCATCGTCCATGTCATCCCACGACCTCGTACGACCTCGTACATTGAAACGGATGACGGCGCAGACGGTGAGTACAATATACCGCAACAATCGAAGTATACCTGTACGGTGCGCCACACGCCCACATCACTATTGCAATAGAGAAACGTGCCTCATATGCGCCGTTAATATTGAGGTACGTTGTGCCACACACATGTGCATATCACCATTGCAATAGTGATACGTGCTGCACATACGCCATTAATGTCGAGGTACGTTGCGCCACACGCACACGCATATCACCATTGCAATAGTGATACGTGCCGCACATACGCCATTAATGTTGCGGTACGGTGCAACACACGCTAGCGCATATGACCATGGCAATAGTGATACGTGCAGCACATACGCCATTAATGTCGGGGTACGGTGCGCCACACGCTAGCGCATATGACCATTGCAATAGTGATAAGTGCCTCACACACATCTGTAATATATGTGTACGGCGCGTCACATCTGAGTGGTGAGTGCACAGGACTCCCAGTAGTGCCCAAACAGTATGGGGGTGGGTGCACAGGACTCCCAACAGTGCCCAGACATTGGAGGGGTGAGTGCACAGGACTCCCAGCAGTGCCCAGACAGTATGGGGGTGGGTGCACAGGACTCCCAGCAGTGCCCAGACATAGGAGGGGTGGCTGGATAGGACTCCTAGCAGTGCCCAGACATAGGAGGGGTAGCTGGATAGGACTCCCAGCAGTGCCCAGACAGTAAGGGGTGGGTGCACAGGACTCCCAGCAGTGCCCAGACATAGGAGGGGTGGCTGGATAGGACTCCTAGCAGTGCCCAGACATAGGAGGGTGTGTAGATAGGACTCCCAGCAGTGCCCAGACATAGGAAGGTGGTGTATATATGACTCCCAGCAGTGCCCATATATAGGAGGAGGGTGTAGATAGGACTCCAAGCAGTGACCAGACATAGGAGGGGGTGTAAAAAAACTCCCATTACAGTGCCCAGACATAAAAGGGGTTGTAGATATGACTCCCAGCATAGCCCAGACATATGAGGGGTGGCTGGATAGGACTCCCAGCAGTGCCCAGACATAGGAGGGGTAGCTGGATAGGACTCCCAGCAGTGCCCAGACATAGGAGGGGGGTGTAGATAGCACTCCCAGCAGTGCCCAGACATAGGAGGGGAGTGTAGATATGATTCCTAGCAGTGCCCAGACATAGGAGGGGGTGTTGATATGACTCCCAGCAGTGCCCAGACATAGGAGGAGGGTGTGCGTATGACTCCCAGCAGTGCCCAGACATAGGAGGGGGTATAGATATGACTACCAGCAGTGCCCAGACATAGGAGGAGGGTGTGCGTATGACTCCCAGCAGTGCCCAGACATAGGAGGGGGGTGTAGATAGGACTCCCAGCAGTTCCCAGACATAAGAGGAGGGTGTAGATATGACTTCCAGCAATGCCCAGACATAGGATGGGGGTGTAGATAGGACTCCCAGCAGTGCCCAGACATAGGAGGTGGGTGTTGATATGACTCTCAGCAGTGCCCAGACATAGGAGGAGGGTGTGCGTATGACTTCCAGCAGTGCCCAGACATAGGAGGGGGTGTAGATAGGACTCCCAGCAGTTCCCAGACATAGGAGGGGGTGTTGATATGACTCCCATCAGTGCCAAGACATAGGAGGGGGGTTTAGATAGGACTCCCAGCAGTGCCCAGACATAGGAGGTGTGGCTGGATAGGACTCCCAGCAGTGCCCAGACATAGGAGGGGTGGGTGCATAGGACTCCCAGTAGTGCCCAGACATAGGAGGGGTGGCTGGATAGGACTCCCAGCAGTGCCCAGACATAGGAGGAGGGTGTGCGTATGACTCCCAGCAGTGCTCAGTCATATGGGTGTGCATTTTCAACATCATACAATAACTATATGCCTGTATGTGTACATCCCTAACCTGTAACACTCATGATTGTTCCATATCAACACATCACTCACAGCAGTGACCTACTCCACGTAGAATGGTATCCTGTCACACAGTGGGTGACACACCACATTTGGTTGTTTTGTCAGATCCCACATGCATATCCACCCATGTAGTTTGCTGGCACACACCCCCCTCCATCATGACTGAATAGTGTGTAGTCATGACCAAAAAACAAATGAAGCACAAATGGACTAATAAAGTGTAATGTACATCCCGGACATGATGTGAATGTCCAGGTGGTGAACATGTACTCCCTCATGGAAGGAACCAGGTGGAAAACCCCTAGATACAAAGCACCAAAATGTGTTTTGTGTGCACAAATTTCTAAGTTTACATTCTGAATCATGAGGTCAAGGTGGATAACATTGTCATGCATAGTGTGAAAAATTATGATGGACCCCCTGAAGGCAGTACTATACATTACAAACCCAAGCACAGTGAGTAGCATGGATGGCACTGACCAATTATTTATTTATTTATTGACATTTGTAGAGCGCGGCGAATACCCGTGGGCGTCTCGGC
Organism: Lissotriton vulgaris; assembly: GCF_964263255.1. Lineage (NCBI taxonomy): Eukaryota > Metazoa > Chordata > Amphibia > Caudata > Salamandridae > Lissotriton > Lissotriton vulgaris. The sequence continues at coordinate 174,043 of NW_028243657.1, forward strand.
GCTAGTTAAGGGATGGATCAGCAACTGGGGTAAAGAAGATATACAAGGCTATTGGTCAAATAACCACGTCTTTAGCTGTTTGCGGAATGTGAACAGGGAGGGACTTGCTCGGATATGTGCAGGAAGGGTGTTCCAGAGTCTAGGGGCGGCAACCAGGAAACGCCTGTCGCCCCAGGTGACTGTTCTAGTGCAAGGCACAGCCAAGAAGTTCTGAATAGAGGAACGAAGAGATCGGGTTGGGACATGATGGAGAAGATTCTGTTTGAGAAAGTGGGGACCTTGATTATTGAGTGACTTGTAAACAATACACAGCGATTTGAATTTGATACGGCTGCGTATCGGGAGCCAATGGAGATCCCTAATGATGTTTGTAACTGGTGCAAACTTGGGGATCCCAGCCAGCATTCGTGCGGCTGCATTTTGGATTGACTGCATCTTATTTGTCACTCGGACTTGGGCATTTAAGAATAGAGCGTTACAATAGTCCAAGGAGGACAGGACTAGTGAGCTGACCAGTGTTTTCCCGGCCGTGTTCGGTAGGAAAGGTAGTATTTTCCTAATCATTCTCAATTTCATATGAGCTGAAGCCGCAGTTTTATTCGCATGTGCCATAAAATTGAGGCCAGCATCGAAGATGACGCCTAGATTTCTCACTTTGCTAGCTGGACTCGGCGGGGGACCGAAAGATGGTGGCCACCAGACAGGTGACCAGCCTGGGGAGAGGTGACCGAAGATGACCACTTCAGTTTTTTCTGAATTGAGTTTCAGACAATTCGTGGCCATCCAGTCACCTATTGCCATCATTCCTCTCGTGAATCGATTGGCAACTTCCTCCCCGTCCCCTTTGATAGCCAGTACCAATTGGGTGTCATCGGCGTAGGAGGTCAGGCTCATCCCAAAAGCTTTGATGACATTTGCAAGGTCCGACACGTAGATATTAAATAGTGTCGGACTCAGGGATGAGCCTTGAGGGACCCCACACGGCAGAGACACCTTCGATGATTGGTAGGGTCCTAGAGATACTGCTTGTGATCTATTGGCCAGAAACGATACAAGCAGGTCCAGAGCAGTTTTCTGGACCCCCAGTCGTTCGACACGGTCGACTAAGATCTTGTGGTCGACCGTGTCGAAGGCCGCCGAAAGATCCAGCAGTACCAGGAGTGCTGTCCCCCCCTGGTCTCGTATGGCTCTGATGTCATCCGCAGCCTTTAGAAGGGCAGTTTCCGTGCCATGACATTTGCGGAATCCGAACTGGGTGTTATCGAGCAACTGGTGCTGCTCCACAAATTCCGACAGTTGCTGATTCATGGCTTTTTCTATTACCTTAGCCAGGAAAGGAAGACTGGCTATCGGACGATAGTTTTTCAGGTCATCTTTATTCAAATTGGCTTTCTTTAAGAGGGGTTTGACCAACGTATGTTTCAGAGAAGCCGGGAAAATTCCGGAGCTAAACATAGTGTTGCAAACATGAGTTATAGCCGGTATCAACGTGTCCATAACTGGCATAAGAACTTTGAGCGGACACGGGTCTAATGCAGAACCTGATTTGATTCTTGAAATAATACTCCTTGTCTGATCCATAGTGAGCTCGACAAAGCAGGTCAGTGTGTTATCCCGTGAGGTGGAGGACAAGGATAATGGTGTAGAGTCCGTGTTTAGAGAAAAAGCCTGATAGATGTCGTTTACTTTTTTGAAGAAAAAATCAGATAAGGCTAACAGATTATCAGATTATCTGTTTTCATTTGTGAGCAGGCATGGCCATTGCCGAAGGGAATGTACAAACCTATGGGAAAATACATACAAAAGTCACCACAACAATTGTGCAACTGTCTGTAGGGAAGACCTCATGTGACACTGAGGAAGGGACACTCTTTCGGATAATGTCTGTATGCTAACTGCACACACACCAATCTAGATAATTTGCTTCAACATTGGGATAGCACAGTGATACCATGGTCCACCTCATTCTCATCAGAAAAATAGACATCTTTCACAATACCAAAACATTAACATTACACCACCTCGTAGGCACACAGCACCTAAAGCAATTCCCTGAAATGCAATAGTTCAGAATGAAAAATAAAATGCTTTATTCAGCGCCATAATGTAAATGAATAAATAAATGAGTCCAGGCTCACAGAATTATTTGGAATAATGGGGGGCATCATCGGAGTCAGTGTCCGGCACTGCAGGGACAGGACAGGGAAGGGTATGTGTTGTGGGTGCAGGTTGGGAGGATTCCTCCACAGTGGCAGGTGCAGGGCAAAAGGATGAAACATATTCAGCGCTGAACACTACTGCCAGTTCTGACAGGCTACCACCTGAACCCGGGGACACAATGGGAGTGGAGGTAGATGGCTGTGAGTCAGGTGTAGTGTGTCTGTGGGTGGGTGTGTGATGTCTGTCTCCGGTCCGTGTGGGTGTGCGTACATCCCCCTGAGATTAGGTGCCTGGAGGTCTGCGCTTTGACTTACGTGTAGGTGTGCTGGGTGTCTCTGTTGGGGTGTGTGATCTGGTGCGTCTGCGTGTATGGTGGACAGGTGTGGGAGAGGGGGATGTTAATGGGTCCGAAGGAGTGGGGGGGTTGACGCTGCAGGATGGCAAGTGCTGCCATCAGTATTGAGTCTATGGACAACAAACTCCGACATTGATCAGACATGTCAGATGACATGCCCTCCATGAATGACAACAACTGTGTCATGATTTTTGTTTGGCCATGTAGGACAGTCAGCACTGACGCCTGACCAACTTGAATCTGCTGGAGTAGGTCCACAGACTCAGCACTGAGGGCAATAGGGGAGACAGGGGCCAGGGCTGCGGTGCCGGGGACGAAGGAGACACGGGGGCAGCACGAACCAAAGGGGCCCTAGCAACTGGGAGAGTGAAGATGGGTCTGGAGGAGGAGGGGACAGACATAGTGGGTGCAGATGCCGTTGCTGCATATTCCCCCTCCTCCTGGGAGTCTGAAGCCGAGCCGTCCGCATGGTATGATGTGTCTTGCTCATGAGGTCCGGCCGCCTGACTTCCCTTACCCTCTGTGCCACTGACTCTCTCCGACAACTCAAAGCTGGTGGCACTGTGGCTGGGTCCCTCTGCCTGGTCCATGCTTGTGTCTCCTACACTTTTGGGTAATGATACTGTTGGCAAGGAGAAATAAAATATATATATCAGTCAACTGTACACATCAGACATATGATCAATTAATCATTTGGGGACATTTCTAATCATGGCATGCATCATGAGTCACATGCCACTTAACTGAGCACATATTTAAGTCCAGTACTCCGCAATTGTAATAGACACAACGCTCCTTATATACAAAGATCCAAGTAACAGACCAGGCCACAACTTGAATGAGAGTCACAATGATGAGCCACTATATGTCAACAGGTCAGGTGTTGATCCATCACCATTCTGTTGCCCACTCTGCCACCCCAGTCCAGACATGGTCATGTTCAAATCTGTCTCACCCTGCCTTGTAATGCCATCCCTAGACCTGAAACAAGCTTTCTATCACCTCTCACTGGCATCACAGCCGTCCACAGCCAGGCTTGCGTGAAACAGAGATGTGTATATAAACAAGCATGGCTGAAGACGGCTGTAATGCCAGAAAGTGGTTCCAGGAACCTTGTTTCCTGTCCAGGGAAGGCATGGCTTTATTTGTGTTTTGGTTGGACTGTTCCCATGAGGAACATGGGCAGACAGATTTGCACATGACCATGTTTGAACTTGGGGGGCAGAGTGTGCAACAGAAATGTGATGGATAAAACTCTGACCTGTTGACTGTGTGTCATTACAGAGTACAGAGGCACATTTCATCACCACACACTATTGTGACACTCCTCCCAGGGGCATTTATCCCCAGATCATACAGTTGCTAGCACATAACACACAATGGCTGTCAAGTGAGGTGGGCCACATGTCCAAAATCCTAAAAATGCCTAAGTTAATGTGCCTGGGATTGTGAATATTAAAAACATCGCTGCATTGTTGACACACCCTCAACCACATGGGAAAAGTGAATACAGTAGTGTGCACACCAATACAAAACTGTGTTGCACAACCAATACATACATGTTGTACAAATCTCTGTGGAACAATCATCTCTGTGAGCCAACAACATAGCATCTAAATCCAACAATGACAGAATTTGTCCAGCATCACATGGTAAGTGCATAGTGATGAGTTCACAGCAGAAATTACATACACAGCTCAACACTAACAAAGCTAAACAGGCAGGCCCATCACACCACCCCTGCACAACACCCCCATCACCCCGTCAATGTGAGTGATACAGCTCAAGTAGTGAAAACTCAGAATCAGGGTATCAATAACTGTGCAGCGATTTAAATTAACCCAGGGTCACCTTGTGTGGCTGCCCATCCATTTTAGTCACAAACAACCAGCAACATATTCTTGTGAATATGCACACATGCACTGTCCAGTGTGAGTATGCACAAGCCAAACATTGTATACATGGACAGTGTGCACATGTAGCTAACACATGAGAAATACAAAGTATACCAGGGACAAGGGCCACTGAGGCAGACCCGTGCTGAACTCCATGTTGAGACTCATGATCAGTGCCAAAAAATCATGAAGGGCAAACACAGTGCACAGGTCGTGGAACAGGTAAGGTACCAACATGTGTCACAGACCTCCCTCCAACATGATGATGTGCTAATCAATATGCATACTAATACATTGCACCCTAGGAGTACATGCTCAAAAACGAAATATTCAAAGCAGGGGACACATGTGGTGGAGGGGAAGGGATGTAAAATAGCATCAGCTGAATATGGGACATGGAAATGACAATGCATAAGTTGCCTGTCTGACCAGACCACCCCAACTGTGGCAGAGTTACCAGGCTTCTGAGCACTGCAGGTAGCATGTGACACACATGACAACAAACAGACATGTACCTACCCCTTCCTTGCTGCTGTCCCTCCTGCAACTGCCTATGGAGGTCAGAAAAACCCACTTCCAGGACCCGGAGCATGTGGGGGGTGAGGTGACGGGTGCCACCATGCCGGCGTGGAGCTTCAAGCTTCAGCTAGACCCGGGCGATACAGCGGGTCCAGCACCGGATGTCTTGCCACCTCTTTCGGATGTTCCGGATCCTTCGACGAGGGCCCCCTACAGACCTGACAGCCCTGGCTATGTCCAGCCAGATCTCCCCCTTCTCATAGGCAATTACCTGTGAGGAAGACAAAGTGAAACAACATCAGTACACCTGCTCCATGTCCCAAAGACACACACTTGCACCACATTGACGATGACAACAGGGCATAGGATGCTGAGAGGACTTGCATCATCGTCCATGTGAATGTGGCCTGTAAGCAAACATCAATGCACTACATGCCTTTGAAAGGAAACAGATGCCATAAGGGGTGCAAACCACTCACTGAGCATGTCACACACTGAACAAGATATGCAACTTCAGGGTGGTGGACAGCACGTGACATGCTGTCACATATCACACTACACCTAAGAACCCTCAGCAGACCACACATGCACACCATGTCACAGATCATTTGCTTGTCATTGTGAACAGTGTATAAAACCTCACTTTGCACATGTCACACTTTACAAAGATGTGACACAGGCGTCATGCTAACTGTCCTAGTAATGCACACAGCAGTGCATACTTGTCATATCAGATGGATACAGCTGTAGCATACGCCATGCTTCAGTGTTGCCAAACACCACATACACAAATAGCCAGGTGACAAAGAACATTCACACTCTTCAATGTGAATGACTTCAAAGCATGCATTTGTCCAACATCCACACAGGTCACGAAAAACAATTAACAATAGTGAGTACATTCATCTGTCACTCTGGGGGGAACACTGTTACACCTCAGTAACTCATGGCTAAAAAACATGCATGGTGTGGCACCACAGAAAGTGTGATTCACATTGCATTGAATGTCACAGTTAGCACAATGTAGGTAATCAGTAAACACTATTTAACTACATCATTCACTGCATGGGAGATACCACAATGTGCACACCCGGCACTCACTTCAAACAACATTGCATCTCTGTTCCATGAATACACAATGGCTGTAGTGACACTCACATATTCATCACTCACTTGATCCGCTGGTTTCCCATACAGCTTGCTGAAGTTTGGTAGGAGGGTATCCAGTAGGGCCTGGTTCTACTCCTCACTGAATGCAGGTGCCCTCTCCATGGTCAGGCAAATCAGAGTAAAGGGAATGCAGAGACAGCAGCAGTGTTGTCCGCTCCAAAGTTGTGCAGGCAAGTGCCCTCTCACAGCCACATGCAGACTTAAATCAGTGCTGCCACAACAAATTTTGCAACATTGTATAGTTTTGGCCAACTGAATTTTTCAGAACACCTGTAGTACATACTCAAATCTCTGTTTCCTTGACAACTAGCCTGCATTCTGGGCATTCTACACTTCCCCTAGATGTTCCCTATGTATATTCTGGGATCCCCACACAAGTAAGATGCATTTTCGGTCGCGAATGCAACTTTTCCAATAGTGAAACGTCCCACACACACACACGCAATGGCGGGGTGCGGTCCGCTTGCGTATGGCTCAAATGTAATAGTGAAACGACCCGTACACACGCACATAATATTGGGGTAGGGTCCACTCGCGTATGGCTCGAATATAATAGTGAAACGACCCGTACACACGCACATACTATTGGGGTAGGGTCTGCTCGCGTATGCTCAAATGTAATAGTGAAACAACCCATACACACGCACGGTACAAACGCGTATGGCTCGAATGTAATAGTGAAACGACCCATACACACGCACGTACTATTGATGTACTGGGCGTTTGACACGCTCTAGTGAATGCATGTGTAAGGTGTGTTTTACAAGCTCACGCATGGCACCATTACAATAGTGATACCAGGAAAACACATGGCAGGGATGTAGGTGTAAGGTCATAATGAGGATGTCGATGTATATAATGGCATGGCATCCTTACATCAGCAGACCCTAGGTGTGGCAGACAGTGATCATGTGGCACAGTTGATGTGTGATGAGCTGTTGAGACATGTCATTTGTGATGGGGCACTATGTGTTTCACACAACCTTTACACTTATCAGATAAGTAACATCACAAACATGTTGTGATGCACATCAACACTGGGATAGCACACTATTCAGTACGGGCATCTGTCACATGATGCCCGGGACAGGGGCACTGTCTCACTTGTCAAATTGATGCCCAGCATGACCCTGTGTGACTATGTCATGTGTGTGCCCTGTGAAAGATTAGGCATGTTGTTTGTATCCCGTAAACGTAATCTGATGTAGGTGCATCTATGATGGGTCTGTGCCGTGATTGCAAGGGTTTCCCATGTACGCACATCATGCCACAGAGGCATTTCAACTGCTCATGTGTGTGATGGCATCATAGATCTTTTGTCCCCAAATATACAGGTCAGCATTCTGAGAATGGCTGTGGTGTATTTTAGTCAATTGCACACCTCATTCACAATATTACAGATATGTGCAATCAATAGCTCATGTGACGTGGGTGTGTGCCTTGCAGTCAGCTGTCTGGATGTGTTGACAACCTTCTCATGCAGGTCACGTGATGTGTGTCACTGACGTGATACATTGTTCTACTGACTCAGACCAGCCCAGCAGATCATTTGTATGCATGTCATGTCCATTTCACAAACAACTGGTGTATCAGTTCTAATGGAGGAGTGCCAGCTAGGTGGCATATGTGTCCTTGATGTACAGCCCATGCCAGACTCAATGGTGATTTGTTGTGTTGCAGCTTTGTTGCTTGTGCTATGTACATTGTAATTGTCGTTGGCTGACAGTTATACACCTTTTTCCCCAAATATGTTGTGCAGGGCACCCCCTTTGCCAAGGCCGTTGCCTGACTTGGATGCCATGAGGGAACGTGATTGCATCCGCCATTAAGGATTCACTCAACAGTTGATTCAGGACTAGATGTACAGGCTGGAACCACATCTCCTACCACAAGACAGGAATCCAACTGCACTGACACCCAAGGTAAAGGTAATGGCAGCCCAACCTTTCTTTGCCAAAGGTACGTTCCAATTTACCATAGCTGGTGTGGGGGGATGTCACAGACCATGTTCAGCCATGTCCTACGTGATGTGTTAGCTGCTATGTTGAGGCACATTGATGAATTCATCAAATTTCCTGCTCCAGACGAGTTGACAGGTGTCAAGGGTGATTTCTATGCCCTGGGTGGGATGCCACATGTAATTGGGTCCATAGATGGAACACATGTTTCTTTGGTGCCACCACAAGCTCAGGAGCAGGCCTACCACAACAGGAAATATTACCACTCTATAAATGCCCTGGTGGTGTGTCTTGCTAAAATGCTGATTTCACATGTTTGTGCACGTTTTCCAGGATCGTGCCACAATGCATTCATCATAAGGCGTAGCAGGGTACCACAGATCATGCTGCAGCTGCGCAACTGTCTGGCATGTCTTATTGGTGGCTAAACTCCGTTTCTCATGTATGTCTCAATTTTATGTATTTCTCTGACGTCATCCATGACGTGCCATGATGTAAATTTGTAGGAGACCCAGGATATCCCAACATGCCGTGGCTCATGACTCCGCTCCGCAACCCCAGAACAGCTACCGACCAGCGGCACATCAACGCACACGGGCAGACCAGGCGAGTGATAGAGCAAACGTTTGGACTCCTGAAGAGCCGGTTCAGGTGCCTCAACAAGACTGGCGGATCCCTCCCATACGCCCCGCTCAAGGTGTGTAACATCTTCATTGTGTTCTGCATGCTGCACAACATGGCAGTTGAGAAGGCCGTGCCACTCCTCCTGGATCCTTATGAGCTCGAACATCCACCCGTTGAGGATGAAGGCCTTGGCCAGGATACAAGCGATGAGGAGGAGGAGGATGATATCAACTTCTTCTCATAATAGTGAGTCCTAGGAAAATATTGTGCAAGATTGTACCATAGAGTGGCATGTGTAGCATACTGTGTGTCCAGCTGACTGTATGCAATGTCACTTTGATGTTTGTTGTGCAGTTTCACACAAGTGCTGATGTTACGCCACACACATATGTGCAATGAATGAACTTGGAATGTTATAAGTGTACTACATTCTTAGTGTATTATACATGAGCATGTCTGAATGAAATTATTCTGAACGTGACCCCTTGTGTGCTTGTCTTTCCCAGGTCTCCCTGCCTTCTGTCCGTTGGTGTCATCTTAGTCCTCCTGCTATTCCTCATGAAGATAGCAACGTCAGCCGAATCAGCGGTACATGCACGGACATGTTCAAATGTCAGTGTGGGTAAGGATTCCAAATAGGCTGTTTTGTGTTGGTATGATTTCAATTGTGTGGTAAATGTTCATGCACATGTTGTCGGACCATACATACATGTCACATTACCATGTCTCAAATTTCATGTTGCCCCACTCCCATGACGGGACAGTCACCCTTCTTGACAGTCATCTGTAGTTGAGTTTTGACTCTGGTGAATGCATCAATGTGTGTAAACCTTGACCCTGACACATTGCAGATACCACGGTTTGACATTGTGTGGGACATCACAACCACAGCCTCTGTGGGGAATTGCAGCCTCACTGTGTGCAGCAGGATGTGTCTGGATCATCCACTCAACCTTATGGGCCAGTACAGTTTGATTTCCCAAAAACCATGTTGTGTAGGTGTGGGCCACTGCATGTCCCACATGTTCCTTCAACTGTCATGTGAGTCTGTTTGCATGGATGCATTATCCCTTGTGCCAGTATGTCATGTCACTGTCATGTCGTTACCTCAGTGCCGGTGGGGAACCCGGCTTCGCTAGCCTTCTCTGTGAATTGATGTTAACTTTCCATTCCCATGATGCCAGGTATGTTGCTCTGATGTCATCACAACGTTGGGCTGTAGCAAATGTTAAATCTCCTTGACACTAGTCGAGTGAGGTTATTCACAGGATTATCTTGTGCCGTGCAGCATCTCATGGTCACAGTAGAGTAATTTTTGCGGCTTTGTTCCTTATTACTCGCTGTTAAGTTTGGTTCCACCTGCTTGTCATGTTTAGGATAGTGGGGCACAGTTGCTAGAGCCATGACTGGCTCCTGCGGGGCTTCCTCTTGTTTAGGTCATTCCCTTCCTCATTGGAGGTGCTGCTTACGGCTCTTGCGGGTGATGTCTATTTACCGTCATTGCTCTTAAGCATTCACAGGGCTAAATACAGATTGTTGGCTTTGTGTCAGTAGGACTGCTATACATAACATTTTCAAAGATTAGGACCCTCAATCATACACTGTGACTTAGTTGATGGCGCATGGATCTAATTGTATAGTAGCAGCCTTGTGAGCATTACACATGCTTTGTTTAGGTGACAAACTGTGATACCTTTTATGTGTCCGTGTTCAAGCATCTAATCTTGTCTCATTGAAAAATCTGTGATCACACATAGGGTACAGTGGCACTGGTTACACTTCACAGGTGTGACTGGTACAGCGTAGGTCCGGAGGTATTCTGTGATTCTGTGTAAAAAGTATGGAATCCTTATGCTTGTTTTCTTTTGTTTCAGATCTCCCTCCCAACAGTTCCCATCCTCTCCTTCCCTCACCTGATCTCCCTTTTGTGTCTGTCATTTGTACTCAAACAAAGGGGCTATTTGGAGATGGAACCCTTTGAGCATCGCACCACTCTGATGATGTAAATGTAAATGTGTGTGTCTTTTAAAGCGCACTGCTACTTGGAGGCGTCCTGGTGCTATAGACCGCTGGGAAACCCGTCCTGGCTTTCGCTGTGAGATGTTCCCTCCTGGGTATCTCCAAGGTGAAACCAGGCATCCCCGGCGTTGGTGGGGGGCCCTTGTGGAGATGAGGCAAGCTAATGCCCAGAGTTGCCGAGTGTGATCCCTGGTTAGAGTAGGCACCGAGGCGAGAATTATCGAGTCCGCTGACCCTGGTTCACGACCCTGCCAGGTCGGGAATTGAACCCTGGTCCCGGGCCGTCCTCTGCTTCCGGGTCTGCCGCCTCTAAACAGTGAGTCACACCACTCCACTGATCAAAGGTACGGACAGTCCCTGGCAGTCGTGTGGAGAATCTTTCATCAGCATTACAGGTGACATCATTGCATGACTGTTATTGTCTTCAGAGCAATGCCACTCGGCATGTACATTGGCTAATGCAGCATGGCCTCACAAAAAAACTTTATCCTATTGTGTAGGAAGTGTGCTTCCTACAGTACATTGTGCCTCATTGCTGTCAACGCGCATCTCTTGCCAGTCTGCATGCGTTCAATATGGCATTGTTTACGATGATTGTTCATATGTGTTTACGTGTACAGTGACCACATGCATGTTGTTGGTAATGGCAAATGTACCATATTGTGCCTGACGTACATGGTTGTGTATGTGTTGTTTACCTTGCTACACACGACGTGCAGGCTACACCTGCTGACGCTGTATGTCCTGTGCCCCGCTTGGCCTTATGGTGCCTAATCCTGTGCCCATGATCTATGGCGACTGTTCACCCATTTTGCTCGCGGTGACCCATGGGTAACCAGACACTCCTGCCTTCACATACACATGTCACTTTGTGCCCTGCAAGAATCCTTGAGTTTGTGTGCTTGTGTAGCATGTTGTCTCACCCCTTCTGCCGTTATGTGTTTACTCATTCTTGCTGCTGCATCCCCAGCTACAACGCAGCACTGAGTGGCCAGATCCTGCACCACACACGCCTACAAGATACTCCTCCATCCATCTATTCTTAAAGCATGCCGCAGCTTGTCTGTGCCACAGTTGTACAACCTCCATGACAAAGGCAGGTCCGTCAGCTCCTGCAACAAGTACACTGCAAGACACTCAGCTGATTTCATGACTCATGTGACATAACAGACTCATGCTTGAGCCACCCTCCACACAGTGAACACCAGACAATCATCCACCTGGTTTCAGGCTACCACAAACACACCCATGACAGCTTCTCAGCCTGTGCGTGCAACTCATACTGGCAACACGATGCAGCCCCACATAACAGTGCGTCTACGTACAACCAGGTCATGTGCCTCGTACAGCACACACACAACTTCCAGCAGCACCACATTGTACTTCGTTATTACGTCAACACAACAGCACCACACATCGCCTTTATTACTGTAACGTGGTAGTACGCCAGCACACCACTTCTACATAGCCATCACAGACGGATAGTCCACACACCAAAACCAGAATCATGATTGTTCCACCTTAACGAGGTACACCCTCAGAGTCACATACAACACAAAGGATCCACTCGGCATTGTCAATCATCTGCATATCGGGTATCACACCAACAGCCTGACCACCCTCATTGTAACTATCATCTACAGCTCTCCAATCCTACACACACAATTTAGCTAAGCCATCTATCAATCAATCAATCAATCAATCAATTCATTTGTTGAGCGCCGTACCTACTGGTGAGGGTCTCAATCCGCTGGGGGGGGCTCCTACAGATCAAAAATCCAGGTCTTGAGAAGTCTTCTGAAGGCCAGCAGGTCCTGGGTCTGTCGTAGCCTTGTAGGGGGGTGTACCAGGTCTTTAAGGCAAGGTAGGAGAAGGATCGGTCACTGACAGTGGTTTTCCAGATGTGAGGGACTGTGTCAAGTGCAAGGTTTGTAGAGCGGAGGCTGCGGGTGGGTCTGTAGAAGCTGAGTCGGTCGTTATGGTATGCTGGTCCGTTGTGGTTAGGAGCTTTGTGTGCGTAGATGAGGAGTTTGAAGGTGATCCTGTTGCTGACAGGGAGCCAGTGCAGGCCTCTCAGGTGTTGTGTGACGTGGCCGTGTTGGGGTAATCGATAATCATACGTGGCGAGGCATTCTGGATCCATTGCAGCTGTCTCAGGAGTTTGGTTGTTGTAGCTGCATAGGGGGCATTCCCATAATCCAGTGTGCTCTTGAAGAGAGCCCAGATGACTGTTTCCCACGTGTTTGAGGTGATCCATTTGAAGATCCTGCGGGGCATTCAGAGGGTGTTGAAGCATGAAGCTGAGATGGCGTTGTCCTGCTTGGTAATGGAGAGGGAGGATTTGAGGATGACCCATAGGTTGCGTGCTTGGTTGGTGGGTTCTGGGTCTGTTCCTAACGATGTTGGCCACCAGGAGTCATCACAGGCTGAGGTGGTGGGGCCGGGGATGAGGACCTCCATTTAGTCAGAATTGTGCTTCAGCCTGCTGTCCTTCATCCATTTGGCAACGGCCTTCATTCCTCTGTGGAGGTTTCCTTTGGCACCTTGTGTGTTTCTGCGGTGAGGAATATGATCAGCTGTGTGTAATTGGCGTAGGAGATGATGTTGAGGATATGTTGTAGTGCAACATGGGTGAGTGGTGCCATGTGGATATTGATCAACGTCGGGCTGAGGGATGATCTCTGTGGGACGCTGGGGATGGTCTCAGTGGTCTTGGAATGGAAGTGTGGGAGGCAGACGCTCTGGGCTCTGCTGGAGAGGAAGGATGTGGCCCAAGGCAGGGCAATCTCTTGGATTCCGGCGTCATGGATGCGTGCTGTTAGGGTGTCTTGGCAGACCGTGTGGAAGGCTGGTGATAGGTCCAGAAGGATGAGGGCAGCTGTTTCTCCTTTGTCCATGAGGATGCTGATGTCGTTGTTGGCGGTGATGAGGCCGGTGTCCGTGCTGTGGTTGCTGAGGAATCCAGACTGGGATGGTCCCATGATGTTGTTGTCTTCGAGGTAGCGGGTCAGCACTCTGTTGACGATCTTCTACGTGAGCTTTTCTGTGAAGGGGAGATGGCCCTGAAGTTCTTGAGGTATTTGGGGTCCGCCTTTTGTTTATGCACTAAGGCGTTGATCTCAGCATTCTGCCAGCTCCCACTGAAGGTAGCTGTCTCCAAGGAGATGTTGATTGTTTTTTTGGAGAAGAAGTGCGCTGGGTTTGCTCCATTTGTTGTGTGCGTTGCTGTCTAGGCTGTCCTGTTGGCGATCCTGATGAGTTGGTGGGGTCTGCGGGTGGCGCTCTTGTGTGCTGTGTAGCTGTCGTTGTTTGGTTGCGTACCCAGCTCCTCTACAGCTACCAACAGTTGCAAATGGAGGTCCTGAGGTCTTCAGTGAACCATGCGGCTATCTTGTTGTTGTGATAGGTGGCAGAGGTCTTGAGTGTGGCGAGGGTGTCGGCGCAGTAGTTGATCCACTGTTTGTGGTTGATGGCAGCAAAGTCGGGGTAGTTGTGGTCGGCGGTTGGTCCCAGGGCGAGGGTGGCGGTCAGTTTGTCCACGGTAGCCTTGCACCAGAAGCGGCGTGGCATGTGCTGTGTGCGGGGTGGTGTGGTGGGTTTACTGAAGATGAAGTGGAGGCATCTGTGGTCTGTCCAGTGGTTTTCAGTGGTGTGGTTGAAGGAGACTTGTGAAGTTGCGGAGAAGATGGGGTCCTGTGTGTGTCCAGCGGTGTGGGTGGGTGTTGTCACGAGTAGTTTAAATCCGAGGTTGACGAGGTTGTGGATCAGGGCAGTGGAGTTTGCGTAGTTGCTGTTCTCAAGCTGGAAGTTCATGTCCCCAAGGAGGATGTAATCCGTGTAGCCGAGGGCGTGCGTGCTGATGAGGTCAGCGAGGGAGTTGATGGATTGTGGTCGGGGTCCAGGTGGTCTGTTGATGAGGGTGTTGTTGGCGTCAGTGTGGATCTGTAAGTGCATGTGCTAGGCGGTGGGGAGTGTGTCGTTGGTGTTGGTAGTGACTCTGGGAGTGTTCATGTGGATGATGGTGATTCCTCCTCCCACTCTGTTGTTGCAGTGTCTGTGGGAGATCTTATAGCCTTCTGGGATGGCTATGGCGATGTCTGTTTACGAAGTGGTGTTCAGCCTGGTCGCCGTCAATGACACCAGCCAGCCCAACTACAGCAACAACCTCTACACAGGTACAAGAACCAGACTCAGTGCTGGTTTCGGGGTTCGCGTGCCCTCTATTAGTGGGGGGTGTGCGGTTCATATTTGTTGGTGCTGCTGGCTCATACGGGACATTTTTGGGGTGTTCGCGTACGCTTTATTGAGTGGTGTGCGGTTCATATTTGTTGGTGCGGCTGGCTCATACGGGACGTTTTTGGGGTGTTAGCGTATGCTTTATTGAGTGGTGTGCGGATCCTATTTGTTGGTGCGGCTGGCTGATATGGGCCGTTTTCGGGGTGGGGGTTCGCGTACGCTTTATTGAGTGGTGTGCGGTTTGTATTTGTTGGTGTGGCTAGCTGATACGGGCCATTTGGGGGGTGCTCACGTATGCTTTATTGAGGGGTGTGCAGTTCGTATTTGTTGTTGCGGCTCGCTCATACGTGATGTTTTCCGTACGAATCATGCTTCAGGTGCGACTACGTTTGCCGGTACATATCGCGTACTCGATCCCCGGTCTGGATCGTACTTGTTTGGTCGTACGGCATGTTTACAAATCGTACGGTTTGTGTTCCAATGCCATTTCGTACGGGTCTTCAATTATGGTTCGTACGGTTCGCTGATATTCGGACGTACTTTCAGGATATGGATCGTACTACGCAGTTCGGACGGTCTTTTTTCATTTGTACGGAGACGGCTACGAATACGATTTGTACGACTTTTTTTCTCCCGAATCGGAATCAACCTCATAGTGTTAATTGTGTGAACTAATGCATTTGTAATTGTTTTAAATTTGTTCATTAATTGTTATTAGTTAATTAATTGCTAAATAAGAACTTGATTACTGTAATGGACTTCTGATAGGAGCTAACGAAGAGGTTCTGGACCGCCTACAGGTGGTACAAAATACAGCAGCTAGGTTGGTGCTTAATGCACCTCCTATGTCCCCTTCAAAACCACTTCTCCACAAACTACACTGGTTGCCTATTCGGCAACGAGTAAAGTTTAAGGCCTGCTGTATTATTCATAAAGGCCTTAATGAATTGGGACCAGAGTATCTGGCCACTAAATTTGTTCCATATGCTCCCACTCGTAGCCTAAGATCTAGTGATCAGCTGCTGCTAAACATTCCTAAAATAACTAAAGCTAGGTTAGGAGGCAGGGCTCTGTCTGTGGTAGGCCCTAGTCTCTGGAACTCTCTCCCGCTTTTCTTAAAACAATGCAGGAATCATCTCAAGTTCAGAAAATGTCTGAAAACCTTTCTGTTCAGCTATTTTAATATGCATCCTGTTGGATCTGTATAGTCCCCTGATACATTCTCCACTACTGTAGCCTAATACCTGTTTTATACCTGGTGTCACCAGCGCGGAGATACTCCTCCGGGAGTTTATTCACAGCGCTCTATAAACCTATAAATAAATAAATAAAGAACGTTAATTGTGTAATATTTTAAAATATCAGTGGTGACATTTATAGACGAATATAGTGGAAAGCAAAGTATTTTTGAAAAATGTATTATTCGTTAATTAATGTTAATTATTTTGCAAGAGTGGGAATACTAAATTATTCCTCTCTGCTCTCCAACACTTTCCCTACTGATGCACTTTGTGGAGTGGGACTAATAAATTATTCCTACCCGCTATCCAACAATTTCCCTATTGTTGCACTTGCTGGAGTGGGAATAGTAATTTTTACATAGTCGCTATCCAACACTTTTCCTACTGTTGCACTCGCTGGGTGGGAATAGTAGGTGCAACGGTAGGGAAACTGTTGGAGTACGGGTAGGAATAATTTATTCCCACTCCAGTGAGTGCAACAGTAGGAAAAGCGTTGGATAGCTTAGGGGTAAAAATGACTATTCCCACTCCAGTGAGTGCAACAGTAGGGAACGTGTTGGATAGCGTAAGGGTAAAAATTGCTATTCCCACTCCAGAGAGTACAACAGTAGGGAAAACATTGGGTAGCAGGAGGGTAAAAAGTACTATTGCCACTCCAGAGAGTGCAACAGTAGGGAAAGCGTTCGATAGCGGGAGGGTAAAAATTACAATTCCCACTCCAGAGAGTACAACAGTAGGGAAAGCATTGGATAGCGGGAGGGTAAAAATTACTATACCCACTCTGGAGAGTGCAACATTAGGGAAAACATTGGGTAGCAGGAGGGTAAAAAGTACTATTCCCACTCCAGACAGTGCAACAGTAGGGAAAGCGTTGGATAGCGAGAGGGTAAAAATTACTATTCCCACTCCAGAGAGAGCAACAGTAGGGAAATCATTGGATAGCGTAGGAGTAAAAAATACTATTCCCACTTCAGACAGTGCCACAGTAGAGAAAGCGTTGGGTAACGAGAGGATAAAAATTACTATTCCCACTCCAGAAAGTGCAACAGTAGGGAAAGCGTTGGATAGCGGGAGAGTAAAAATGAATATTCCCCACTCCAGAGAGTGCCGCAGTAGGGAAAGCGTTGGATAGCGGGAGGGTAAACATTACTATTCCCACTCCAGTGAGTTTAACAGGTGGGAAAGTCATGATTTAATATATTAATAAAAAGTAAATTAATTATCAGTACCAATAAAACAGTAATTAAAATTAATTACCAATTTAGTATTATGTAATAATTAATTAATTAGAAATACAAATAAATATTAGTTATTCAAAATGAATTACCTATTCATAATTAATGAACAACTAATTAATTTTCAATAACAAAAATTAAATAAATAATAACAATTAATACCAAATAATAATTAACAGTAAATTAATTCTCAATACACAAAAAGTATTTTTAATATGTAATTAATTACAAGTACTTCCCCACCCTATTCCCCTATAAACCTATAACCCACTACAGAAAATAAATTAATACAATTATCATCAGTATTAAATAATTAGTTATTATAAATGAATTACCAATTTATAAAAATGAATTACCAATTAAAAATTAAATAACAATAAATTAAAAATCAATACCAATAAATAAATAAATATTTATTTACTTCATTACAATTAAATTACTTCCCACCCTATTCCCCTATAAACCCACAACCCAATACGGAAAACAAATTAATACAATTAACATAATTATCAATTAATCAATTAATAAAAATGAATTACCAATTAATAAAAATTAATTACCAATAAAAAAATTAATTAACAATAAATTCAAAATGAATACCAATAAATAAATAAAATATTTAATTAATTACAATTCCCACTCCAGGAGTGCAATAATAGGGAAAATGTTGGGCAGCAGCAGGGTAAAAAGTACTATTACCACTCCAGAGAGTGCAACTGTAGGGAAAGCGTTGGATAGCAGGAGGGTAAAAATTAATATTCCCACTCCAGAGAGTGCAACAGTAGGGAAAACGTTGGGCAGCAGGAGGGTAAAATTTACTATTCCCAGTGAGTGAGTTTAACAGGTGGGAGTAATGATTTAATATATTAATACAAATAAATTAAATACCAATACCAATAAAATAGTAATTAATATTAATTACCAATTTGATATTATGTAATAGGTAATTAATTAGAAATACAAATAAATATTAGTTAATAAAAATTAGTTACCTATTCATAATTATTGAACAACTAATTAATTTTCAATAACAATAACTAATTAAATAACAAAAATTAATACCAATTAATAATTAACAGTAAATGAACCCCCCACAGGAGGTCCCACACGAACGCCTCACCCGCATCGAAAACCAAATCAACACTATAATTCTAGGCCTGAATCTCATCCTCACCAACCTCGCAACTCCCCATAACACCCACCCAAAATCCCAACCCGCACCTCCGACACGCTCGCCCCCCCAAGATCAACCACCTCAACACCCCATACCAACTCACACCCCCTCCCACCTTCCCAGGCAATGAGACCTAGCAGAGCGGCGAAGGCCATGACCATGGAAGAGGCGCTCAAACTAGCCGCCTCTTACACTACACACACCTCACTCCCTATCCAGTCCTCCATACAGGTAGTCACTGGTCTCAGAAACGAGCACCCCCCTCGCAAACACCCGAGACCCCCGGTCGCCCTCATCACCATCCCCACCGAACCCAGGAAAAAAGAAGCTCCCCAGACCAACTGCATGCTCATAAACTGCAGATCTGCCACCAAAAAGTCGACGGAGCTAGCGGAGACCATCCTCAACCACAACATGATGACTCCTCCCCACCTATCCTAGACATGCTTGTCCCTCTAGTTTACACCATCGTCAATAAAGATAGGAAGGGGCATAAAAAAGGCGGAGGTGTGATAGTTATCCATAACAACAACCTTGCAGTGGTCGAATGCGACACTTTCGACTACAACTCCTTCGAATGCCTCACTACCAACATCAAAACCAAGGACAACAACTCACTGCAATGCCACCTAATACACCACCCCCCAGGCAACAATACTATGTTCACAGAACAACTTTCAAACCTAATTGTCAATTGCTCCCTCAAAGAGTCCAACACCATCATTCTAGGGGATCTCAATCTGCACTGGAATAACGAGAACAATACCACAATAAAATCACTAAACGAACTTCTCCAAGCGAACAACCTCTACCAACACTGCTCAAAAGGAACCCACAACAAAGGGGCAACTCTAGACGCCATCATCGCCAGGAATGATGCAATCTCCATTGAACCCATCCTCCCGGTAGACTGGTCCGACCACCATCTAATCCTATTCCACCTCACGCAACAGATCCAGTCCCATCCCCCAATAGCAGCCCCCTACTCATTGTCCAGGAATCTATCACAAATTAACTCAAAAGAACTAGAAGAAAGAATAGCCTCCTCCTTATCAATCCCCACAGAAGGTCTCTCAACTACCGAACTCATTTCACACTACAACATCACCACACCCGCCATACTAGACCAACTGGCTTCCCTAAAACAAAAAAAAAAACACGAACATCCCATCGAGAACCTGGTTCAAGAAGGACATCAACGAGGAAAGGAGACTCCTCAGAGCCACAGAACGACATTGGAGAAAGAACGCCTCCTTTAACTGTCGTGAGGAACTCAGAGCAATGAGAAAAAGGTACAAGAACCACATCAACAATGAAAAAACAAACTTCTTCTGCAATGTGCTAGAAAAGGCAAAGAACAGGCTTAGAGAACTCTTTGATATCATCAAAAAACAAACCTCCAAGCCATCCACGGACCTTGCTCAACCCTCCAAGACTCTATGTGACAACTTTGTCTCCTTCTTCAACGAAAAAATAACCAAGATCGAACTATCCCTAGACATCAACCCGACTCCGATCATCAACATCAACCTAACTACAACACTCACCACCTGTGAAGCTTCAACCTCTATCGCCTGGCCCTCTTTCGACCACGTCCACAAAGCCGAGATCCTCAATCTAATATCATCCTCCAAACCTTCCTCCCACGACCTTGATCCCATCCCCGCCCAAATGGCCAAATACCCCAAACTCACCCTTGCTCCAATCTGGTGTAAGATCATCAACAGCTCCCTAAAAACAGGCATCATCCCGGACTGCCTCAAAGTGGGCCAGGTCACCCCCCTCCTGAAGAAACCAGGTCTCGACTCCAACGACCTAAACAACTTCAGACCAGTCTCAAGTCTACCCTTCCTAGCCAAAATCCTAGAAAAATGCGTACTTCGTCAACTCAAACACCAGCTCGAAAACATCAACCTTCTTGACCAAAACCAATCAGGCTTCAGAAAAGGCTACAGCACCGAAACCGCAATCCTGAACATAGTTGACGACATACGTAACTCCCTTGACTCGGATCAGTGCTGCCTACTCATCCTCTTAGACCTGTCAGCGGCATTTGACACGGTTGACCACAAGCTCCTCATCAAGGCCCTCAAAGAACGAGTAGGTGCGGTTGACATGGTCCTGAAATGGTTTGACTCCTTCTTCCAGAACCGCTCCCAAAGAGTAAAAATAAAATCGTTCTCATCTAATCCTCTCCCTGTGTCCAGAGGGGTTCCACAAGGATCCGTTCTCTCCCATCAACTTTTCAATATATACATGGGCCCCCTCACCACCATACTGAAGAAAGCCAACATCCCTTTCCACCTCTACGCGGACGACACACAGATCTACATAGAAATCACGTCCCACAATGACATCTGAAGACTCAATAACACTCTAAAAGAAATCCAAGACTGGCTAGGGATGAATCACCTCAAACTTAATCAAGGAAAAACAGAGATCCTCCTCATCTCCAACAAAGACAACAACCCATAAATAACTGAATGGTTGAAAGACATTGACGCCCTCAGTGGAAATCTCACCTTGACCAACTCAGTAAAATCCCTGGGAATCACCCTGGATCACAAACTAACTATGTCAAATCACATCAAGAACTCCGCGAAAAGCGCCTTCCTTAATCTGAAGCTCCTCAATAAAATCAAACCTCACATCCCCAAAAAAAGCTCTCCAACAAGCCACCCAAGCATTGGTCCTGTCCAGACTGGACTATGGAATCGCAACACTAACCGGCACAGCCATATCCCACCTAGCACCACTAAAAACCACCCACAATGCACCAGCCAGAATGGTCTCAGGTGTTAGGAAATTCAACCACATATCGCCCGCACTCAACGACTTGAAATGGCTCCCAGTGGAAATGCGCGCAAACTTCAGAACAGCCTGTCTCACACACAAAGCCCTACACACAGGGAAACCGGAATATCTAGCCTCCAAACTCAAGAAAGCAGGTCAATCCAGAAATCTCAGAACTACAAACTCCCTACTACTCATCCCCCTGAAAACCCGGAAACAAAGAACCGCCAGCCGCTCTTTTGCCGGCAACGCCCCGAAAATTTGGAACTGCAACCCAGTGGACATCAGAACTATCCCGTCCTTTCCTGAATTCAAGACCCGCCTAAAAATCCTCTCCCTCAACCGTGCATTACCGAACTCTACCTCAATAGCGCAACCGAGAACCTCAACTACCTCATAAACACTACCTCAACAGCGCAACTGGAACCTTGACTACCTCAAAAACACTACCTCAAATCCGCCCCTCAGGCGGCTGTTAATTCGCTGAACTTGTACGAATTCGGTCTATTTTTTACTGTACTATTTCGCACTCGTTTCTCCCAAACAAAATGTGAAGCGCTACGATACCCTTGAGTCTGGCCAGCGCTATGGAAAACTCCCGAAATAAATAAATAAATAAATAAAAAGTATTTTTAATATGTAATTAATTATAATTACTTCCCACCCTATTCCCCTATAAACCTACAACCTGCTACAGAAAATAAATTAATAAAATTATCATAAGTAATAAATAATTAGTTAATACACACTACTTACCAATTTATAAAAATGAATTACCAATTTAAAATTAAAAACCAATAAATTAAAAATCAATACCAATAAATACTTCCCACCCTATTCCCCTATAAACCCACAACCCGCTACAGAACTAAAAAGCTAAATAAAATTAAAAATAATTAATAATTGCTCAAAATGAATATTTAATTTAATATAATTAAATTATTTCCCACCCTATTCCCCTATAAACCCAAAACCCGCTACAGCATTAAAGTACACAAAAATTAAATAACATAAATTCAATTACTTAAAATAAATTAAACTTACATTACAAAAATAATATACACTTTTCACACAATACTAACATACAAAACACTTTAAAAAATGTGATATTATAAAAAATTCGATATATTTAAATGCCTATATTATATACTTCGATATTTTAACTTCTATATTTTGACAATCAATATTATATTACTCACCTTCAATTCGATATTTTTAACCACTATATTGTGTCCATTTGATGTTTTGTCCATTCTATATTTTTACTTCAATATTATGTCCATTCTATATTTTTTTTCGATATTAGGTCTAGTTATTTTAAGAGATTTTAAAAAACAATAATTTGAACAACAATATTTTAAACAACAATATATTGGTTTCAATATTTATGTACTTACCATTGAGGAGATAGGCTGTTGATATTCTGTCCATCGATATTGTAGACTCGATATTCCTGTAGCTCGATATTATGTCCGTTGATATTATGTCTTTGATACAGCCAGACATTGGACGAACAAGCATAACCAGAATCCTGACCTTTTGCCATTTTTAGAATTGACAGGATTAATAGAAGCCTGCTTGGAGGAAATAGAGAGTAGCAGTTGAGTCTCTGGAGTCAGAGTATATTATTCTCCTTGGTAGCAAATCTCCCAGGGGCTTCAATGTCGATGAGGAGCTTTATGTGCAAATTGGCTGATGTGTACACCTATAGTGATGACTCTCCCTTTTGCGGATAGTATCTGATAATGTTTATTTTATCTCATGATAATTTATTTTGTTTGCTTTATTTTACCTCTTATAAATCCATTTTGGTTTTCTCTGTGTCTTTACAGCTGCTGCAGACTGGTTACTCTGTAATTTGAGATACATATTCAGGGTATGATGAATGTGTTTTCCAAGTGGTACATGCCTGTATGTGTGTACCTTGACAAATTATTTGCACTGTTTTAGTTTAATTTTTGTTGGGTATGCCAAGATTGTTGCTTGCTTTATAAACAAAATAGAAATGTTTGAATGCCATTTTTTGAATGTGCTTGGCAAATTTGATCTTCAGTTGTAGATTTCCTACTACATCAGATATAGTATTTAGAATAGACCAGACAGGTGTTTTTTGCCAGTAAGAGCCACTTGTGTATCACTAGTAACTAGTGGGGAGCTTTCATTTTACCATTTACAAAATAGACAACTGGCGGCGCTGCCTCTCTCTCGGAATTTACAATGAAGGATGTTAACAATAATACTTACCTTCACAGGCGGATGACAAGCCACTTGGCCTCTTTGTTTGTGATTTTCTTGTGATCTGCCACTTGCCATTTCTCTGTTACAATGTTACAGGACTTCCTCAAAACCATAGTACAAATGTTGAACAATCAGAGATGTATTTAAACTTGTATCTCACCTTTCTCCTGTTTTCCCCCCTATTTGTCCGACATTTTTTTGAATGTAGTGAAATCTTGAATGTCATGGCTGAGTAGAAAGCATGAAAATGTGCATATATCTTTTCTGTCTATTGTCTATGTTATCAGTTATAAGTTGGTAGTGCACCCACCCTAGCTTTCAGGCAGTGATGAGGAACTTCAGGTAGAAACACGTTACCATGTTGACATTGGAAATTTATTTTTTTATGTTGCTAATAACTTTGGGGCCATTTGACAAATCTCCATGATACTTTCTCAAAAAGTGCTCTCTTTTGGCTAGTTTGCACATTGAAAGTTTCTGGGTCATCGGTTAAGTGGCCCGAGAGAAAGGTGTGTTAAAAAAGGTGTTTTCCTCATTAATTTTCTCATGAGAATTTGTATAGACATATACACAGCTACAGCCTAAACCACTGACCGAATGTACACCAAATTTGGCAGAAAATTTGATTTAGGTTCAGAAAGAGTGCCATTTGTGTTCTGGTGTAAATACGCTAAGTAGTGTTTTAGCAATGAATGCTCAAACACGTTGTACATCCAGGGAATTGGAGGCTTTGCGTAGCCTGACAAATCTCAAACTGAGACATGATTGGCTGCCACCACCTCAACCAGGAAGTGTTGGCATCTAACTAGTGCAAAACAAAATGACACAAAGGAGCAGAGTAGATGTACCGTGACACCCTAGGCCTGGTGTTTGGGTACCCGAGGGAGCAGTTGCTGAAAATTTGCAGATGTTTGGCGAATCAGCAGAAAAATCCAAACAAAAAAAGAGCAGGCTCATGTGCTTGTTTTTTTTTAGCCACTCTGTCGGGGCCAGGTCCTGTGGGTAAAAGCTGTTTACTTTTGAGGGAGGAGTTGCAAGTGGCCTCCTCCCCATACCGACTTTGACCAAAGGGACCCCATGGTTCAGAGTCTGGTACATTTTTCCTGGGGGAAAGGAACAAGCTGCCGCCTGCCTAGGCCATTTTTGGGTCCTGGGACCACATCCTCCTAGGCCTATCTGCATTGTAGAGGGGGAGGGGGCACACATTCTTCCTCCCTGGGTCAATTACAGTTCTGGGGACCCCATTCTCCTGTTCATGCTGCATGCTTTAAGGGAAGGGGTCCAACCAGCTCCCCTCTTTGAGCCTCTAGAGACCCTCAGGACCCCATCTTCTGGCCAGCTTCCCTGAGCCAGAAATGTCCTGGCATCACATCCCTAAGACCTCATCAAATTGCTATGTCCCAGCGAGCACACCCAGTGACATATTGACCTCCCTTCATGCACTGGATCGATCAGGGAAACCTATGTTTATTCTCACTTAGCTGGGGCATTTTCAAATCTCTCTTCAAGTGGGAACAAATACAAAGTGATAGGGAATTTCATAATTGCTCTTGCCCACTGGGAGTGGATTATTATTCTGTTTTCCTACTAGCACTGTAGCAGGCAGAGAAAGAGATAGAAAATATTGCTCCTGCCTATAGGAAGTGGCATCAGAACCTACTCCCTGTGGGTGGGAGTAATGTCAGCTTCTGCTGAATGCGGGAGGTCAACACGTTTCTGAAGGGGAGTTGGGGATCCCCCTGCAGCCCCCAACCACCCTATGGTAGGTTCCCTGGGTAGGCATCAGGGCCCCATCTTTTATTGTGCCAGGCCCCAAAGGATGGGGTCACTGGGGCTGAAAATGTCCAAGGAAGTAGGGTCACATGTCCTGTTCCCCTTAGTATTATACCGGGCCCAAGGGATGGAGTCCCCAGTGCCTATTTGAGCCCAAGGAAGGGGTGCATGCCCCCTAACCCTAATTTTTATGCCATGCCATGAGGAATTGGGTCCTCAGGCTAAGAATTGGCCCGGGGAGAATTACTACATGCACCCTTCTGTAATGATAATGCTGGGCCATGGGGGATGGGGTCCTCGGTGCTGAAATCATCCTGGGGAAGGGGCTGCTTGCCCTCCTCTTCCTCATAATCATGCTGGGCCCTGGGAATGTGGTCCTGGCCCCATACCCCTAACACTAACGGCGGGTCCAGGTGGATAGGAGCCGAAACATGCCCAGAGAGGAGGGAGCAAGAATTGAGATTGTAACTGAAGCTTGATGTGTGAAGAAGGAGTGTATCACTGAGACCCGTAGCAGCTGCGAATTAATCCTTTAGCGCAAATACCTGAAAGATTGGTGTGGTGTCTTCGCCGGCGTGGATTCCTGATCCGGTGTGGATCCGGGACTGGTAACAAGTTGCCGAGAAAACGGGGTTAAAAAATTTGCATTTCCCATGTTAATTCTTAAAGGGATTTTGAGCACGACTACATCCCAAACTGCTGGACAGAATGACACAAAATTTGGCAGAAAGATAGCTCTTGGTCCAGAAAGAATGCTTTTTGTTATTTGGGTAACTCTGTTGAGTAGTTTTATAATTATTTAGAGATAACCGAATTTGGATAGCTAAGGATGCAGTACCTTCGAGAACCCTACAAGGAGCATTGTGAACCTACGCACCAGAATCAGTATTGTGATTGGCTGGCCGCAACCTGTGTATAAATTTGAGGTGGCCATTTTATAAAGTGATACAGGGCTCCAGGGGATGGAAATAAAGCAACAAAAGTATGGTAGGGGTTAGGGTGCAGGTACCATGACCCTGTGGGTGAATTGTAGTTGTCCCTGAAGGACCTCTTTTGAGTATCAAAAGGCATTACATTGCTTCTGTTCACATGGTTGGACTTGATGTTCCATCGTGATGCTCAGCATGGCACCCTGTGTAGTGTTGTATATACATTCACACCCCACTCACACATTAATGCATGCACTCACAGATCTACTCATAGGCTTACACACCCAGTCAGATAGCCATTTAGACACTCATGCACCCAGTCTCAGACCCACTCAGACACTCATACACCCACTCAAAGACCCACTCACACACTTTTGCACCCACTCACAGACCAACTCAGATACTCACTCACCCACTCACAGGTCTACTCAGACACTCAAGCACCGACTCACAGATCCCATCTGAGACTCAATCACCCAGTCATACCACTCAGATATGCACTCACAGACCCACTTAGAGACTCACACATGCACTCACAGATCTATTCAGTCACACACACACTCACACAGGCCCACTCATACACTTATGTACCAACTTACAGACCCACTCGAACACTCATGCACTCAGTCAAAGGCCCAATCAGACACTTGTGCACCCACTCAGAAACTCATGCACCCCGTCACAGACCAACAAGGCCAATCATGTACCCACTCATAGATTCAGAGACTCATGCACCCACTCACAGGCCCACTGAGACACTCAAGCACCCACTAATCATAAAGCACCCAGTCACAGACTCACTCAGACACACACACACTCATTTACAGTTCCACTCAGAGACTCATGTACCCACTCAAAAATCCACTCAGACACTTACACAGTACTCACAGACACACTCAGACACCCCCACACTTAGTCACAGACCCACTCAGAGATGCACGCACCCACTCACTGAAGCACTCACACACCCACCCACTCACACTCATACTCTGTTAAGTGATATGTCTGGAGGCCTTATCAAATAATACTAACACAATGCACAAAAGTGGGCCTCAGATCCACCCTTGGCAGCCCTAGCTCGGTCCTTGTAGAGTAGCACAGAGCAGGCAGGCATGCTTAGAGGAACATGTGTTAAGCATATGACAATAGCAGCAATGAGTGACACAACTCAAAAGAAACCGTGACACCCATTTATACAAATAGATTGCATTTTTATATAAATATTGACACCAAATTTCATTGCAGATATCCTGAGTTATAGATTTTCAAAGTATTAGCAATAAATGCAATGAAAGCTGTCAAATGTTTACCATTAAAGTCAATGGGAAAAACACACTTAGCAAAAGAAAATTGAAAGTCAAGTTCAAATCTGGTTACGGTTCTGTCACTACTGTGTTACCTTGCAGAGGGAGTCTGGGTGAAGAGGTTACTGGGCTGTCCTTGATGCAGAACTGTGGATATGTGGAAGCTGTCAAAAATGCAGTACTTGAAAAAACTACCCTTTATGATGAAGTTACACTCTACCCTCAGAAAGTAGAGGCCTCGGGGATGTAGGACTCAGGTGGAACAGCTGAATTTAGTCTACTTTACTCGACGTCTCATGGTGCAGAGGAAGTGGGCAGCTCTCATTCACCAGGGGCTGGTCACCCCAAAGATGCTTTATCACACACTCAACGGTACCAACTTCAGGGTGCAGAGACACAGCAGTGGGGTCGTTGCTGATGTCTGTCAAGATCGCTGAAAGTTTTTGATTTCTTTTCCCGTAGTTTTATAGAGCGCAAACCTGACCCTAAGCTATCGGGTATCAGAGTGCTTTACATGAGCACCAGTTTCATTACACAAGGAAAAATTATTTTTTTTAGACACGGGAGGTTAAGTGATTTCCCAAGAATTGCAGGATGTTAAGAATTGTTGCAGAACTCAAACTCAGTTTCCAGTTACCAAGATTTGAGGTTGACCACCCTACATCCGGTCGTTGTGAGTTGCTCTAGGACTGGAGTTGTCACTCAACGGATAAATCTTTCAACTGGGGATCACCAAGCTTTGGCTGTGGCAAATGCAGTCTTGGATTCTTTGGTGCCTGGATGTCGACAGGAGCAGACCAGTGGCTCGAAACTTGATGTGAGCTTGGCTACCAAGCTGGACTTGCAGGACACCAGTTTACTCAGGCTCACTCTTGACAGGCCCAACAAATCATAATTCTTGTGATTCAACACATCAATTCTCTGGATGTGCAAGTGACTAGTTCGACCAGTCAGAGGGGTCTGCCTTTACCTTTTGGTGTCCACTGGAATCCCTCTTGCTGGAACCAATGAGCTTTCACCACAAGCACATGTTCTTACTAGAGGTTCAGTCTCTTAATGGCACTTAAGGGTCATCTCTTTGTGCTGCAGCAGAGTCCAATGTCCTCTCTTCTTATGTTATCTTCTTTCTGTCTCTTCTTGGATTCCAAAATAGATCTAAAGTTCTAAATTCTAGTTTAGGGGATGGTCAGGTCATGAGGGACAGTGGGCCATGTGCTGCAGGTCCCTGCAGCTAACCCTCCCCATGTAGTGACAACATCCTGTGGCCGTAACTTACCCAGAATACTCTTTAGGGTCTGTCAAAATGGCAGAAATCTTACTCAGCTGTATAGACCTCTTAGCCCACCCTAAAGGTATTCGAAAAGTACTTTGATGGACAGAATGCAGAACAAACTCATACATTCACCCCAGTACAGAGATCTGGGCCAAAGTCCATAGTTTTTTGCACACCTAGCCATTCCATTATGGACCCACCCATATGCAAATCAGACTTGACCCTGCACCCAATAGGAACAGTCCAGCCCGATCTGCCAGGATAGGTCCTCCCTGTACTGAAAACAAGCATCCTAGGACCGTTTTTTTGGCTTTCAGCCCTCATCAACCAGGATAGCTTGACTCCAGTGGCATAGAGAGCAAGAGACCCACATCTGGGCATACCCGTCCCACTCGGGATGATAAATGCAAAAAGAACAATTGATGGACAGAACAATGATATACATTCACCCCAGTACAGAAAGCTGGGCCTAAATCGATCATGTTTTTGCTCCCCATTCCATTCCAGCTTGGAGCCAGCCATATGCAAATCAGTCTTGACCCGTGCCCTATGGGAACAGTCCAGCCCATGTTTGGATATACCCGTCCCACTCAAGGTGATACATTCAAAAAGAACAGTTGACGGACAGAACGCAGAACAATGTCATACATTCACCCGAGTACAGAGATCTGGGCTAAATCCATGTTTTTTTTGCTGCCCATGCATTTCCAATTTGAACCCAGCCATATGCAAATCAGTTTTGACCCTGCGCCCTAGCCTGGAAACAAATGTCCTAGGAATGGCTTAGCAGTTCGGGCTGGACACAGGGTCAAGACTGATTTGCGTATAGATGGGTCTGAACTGGGGCAGCTAAAGAACGATGATGAATTCAACCCAGATCAATGACTGGGAGTGAGTGTCTAAAAAGGTACAGCACTCCGTCCATTATCTCCTTGTGTTTACTTTGTTGGCCCTAAGTTGGCAGGGTATGCCCAGGCGTAGGTCCCTTGCTCACTTTGCCACTGGAATCAAGCTAGCCTGGCAGATGAGGGGTTTCAACCCAAAACTGGTCCCAGGATGCTTCTTTCTGGTTCAGATTTGGCTTGGTAGTTTGGGCTGGACCGTTCCCATGAGGCACAGGGTCAAGACTGATTTGTATATAGCTGGGTCTGAACTGGGGTGGCGAAGTGAGTTAAGAACAATTATGCATTCAACCTAAATCTGTGACTGGGGGTGAGTGTCTAAAAAGTTTCGTGACTTCGTCCATCATCTCTTTGTGTTTGCTTTGTTTGTTCTAAGTTGGCAGGGTATGCCCAGATGTGGGACCCTTGCTCGCTTTGCCACTAAATCAAGCAAGCCTGGCTGATAAGGGGTGTTACTCCAAAACCGGTCCCAGGATGAAGTTCTCCCATCTACTGTAATTATCATAAAGTCAAGGTTGACCAAACCAAATTTGATGTTGTTCTGTCTAAGACTCTAAGACGAAGCCACACAGCAAGAATCCTTTCTTCTTATTTGACGTGTCAAATTAGTATTCTGCATCAATATCTTTTTTGCTATCTTCATAGAATAAGAGTCCTTCTTTTTGTGTTGCAGCCTGCAGGACAAGACAGGGATGTTGCAATATCAGACATGCAATCACTGGCATGGGTTTATTTCATGCACTAGGATACTTAGTCTATGTGTTCAATCAGTTTCAGAATAAAGTCTCTCAAAAAAACTAATGCTATTGTCTATTTCAAACAATTCAAGCATTTAATAGATGCGAACATTGTCTCTCCAGGTACAGTCTACCAGATACATCTCTTTGCGCATTAGATTGCACAGTTCCACACCACAGCACCACAGTCTTGCTACATACCAAAATGTTTATTTCTATTTTTTCTAGATGCCTTTCCATGGAGTCTAAGTGATAATGTACGGTTAGAGGTCTGACTTGATGGATTTGATCTCCGTTGCCATTTCAAATATTGTTATTTTCCAACGTGCCCCTTTTTACACTCAATGTGAACATCTCTTTCATAAATCGCTACCACCATAATCTTGAGTATATTGCTCTGTCTGAATTTTATGAGTTTTCTTTACTTGGAGGACTCCACAGAAGAACAATAATTTAATGATATTGAAGATGACATAGATGAGTCAAAACTGTCACTACGTTATGAATGGCACACACACACTGAGGGTGGCAACCTCAAGGTCTATGTCTTCGGTCAGGAAGTGTTGTGTGTAACCTAGACTGCCCAGGCAGGTAAACAGCGTTTACAACAAATCTTTTACCCCCCAGGGAATCACAACGTGGTCATTACAATGACCGTGCTGTGATACCGCATAGCATTACTCCGCAATGCGGAACAAAGACTCACGGAGGGGGGAAGGTGTTGGATTTAAAATCCAACACCTTCCCTGGTGTCCGCACAGACTGGAGTTGGAATAGTAAATGATACTATTACAACTACCATCTCCCTCCCTCCACAAGTCGTTGTTCTGCCTTGCGGAGTAATGGTATGCGGAATCACAACGGGGTCGTTGTAAAGACTGCGTTGTGATTCCCTCCGGGGTATAAGAATGCGGAATTTAAAGGTATATTCGCCCAGGCATACTGTTGAGTCTCATATGAGAATTAATATGGGCTGTACGGGCACGCAAATGGTGCCCTCAATGTTTCTTCTTAGCCGAGCTAGAAATTACTCCTTATTTCTGACATTTATGAAAGATGATGGGTCAATAGACAGCCACAGACCAGTATACTAATGAGTACATGTATAAGGGCAAGGACGACTCTAAGGACTCCTATGAGTCAGCTCAGTTCCAATTTAGAAGAAGCCTTCATTGATGTGCAGTGGACGGATGTCCATGCCGAACTTCAGCAGCAGTTTCTACAGTCCACAAATATATAGTGAATATATCGCTATATATCTCAAGGATATCTCTTATACATGCCGTGCTTGATTGCAGTTGAGGGCTACTGTTGGTAGGACAATATGGAATGTTGCGGGATGGTGGAACCCCTCCCTCATAAGTTGTTTATTACTGCTGAACTGCCAAGTCAGTCTTTGGCAGGCGTGGGGTTCTCCCCTCATCCCCCAGCTAAGGAGCCACAATAAATGTAGCCTTCTAATTAGCATTGTCATGCTTTCTGCGGTGTCTTACAACTTACCCAATGCTCTTGCCTCAGCTTTCCAGCTCAGCGCAATCCGTGTATGCTTTGCATGTCCCTTGCGTTCCTCAACACTCACAGCTTGAATCACAAATCCGATATCAGCACTGTCTAAAATCACTGCACCGGTCTCTCTGGAAGAAGAGGGACTGGGCTTTGGATTGCTGGCTTTGTTTAGCTTCACTGTCTCTTTTCTTTGAGAGGATCAAATACACAGATCCAATGAAGACAGAGGGTTTGAGATGATTGTAAACTCTCCACCTATTTCTTATTTGAATGGAGGGGTCCCGAACAACATAATCTGTCAATGCAGGTATTCAATGGATATGGGGAATCATAATGTATTTAGCACTGCAGTCTCAATGCCCGTAGCCCTGATACACCCTGAGAAAATGGCCTTTGCTGGCAGAGAAAATCATGGAGTAGCCATCTTGATACCAACGCCTTATGATCTTAGGCCTTCTAAGTTTTCTTTGCTGTGAATGACCACGCCTTCCCAGGACACCAAGCTGTTGCTCCTGGGAGTTTATCCTGTTTCTCAATTTTCTTCTCTGATCAGGGTTGCAGCGGTGCACCTCTGCCATCTGTGTAGCGTCTCTGCTGAATTTTTCCTTTTTTCATAAACCACAGTAGTTGCTACGGTGTTACTTAAAGAGTTGCCTGCAGATAAAATGTATGTCTTTATTCTGTTTTTACAGAATTGTATTAGTATTATTAACACCCTTCCAAAACTGCTGGAAGAGAAAATCTATTTATTGATTTTTTAGTACAGAATTTCATTAATATTAACACACTTGCAAAACTGTTGAACAATGTCTTTCAGTCGTGTTAATAATAAAAATATCACTGGTTAAGATTATAATATCTTATTCTACCGTAGTTTTAGCAAGAGAGGCTAGGGCTAATGGCATCTACGCACTCACAAGCAATGAGGCACATGAGAATATATTATGTTAGGCGTCAAGAAACTAGGCGATCTACGAAAGCGATGATAGAGACTGTGACTTAAAAATTGGAACCATTGCAATAATCCTGTTTCAGCATTGCTGTGAATCGTGCTAAAACATGTTTCAACAGATACAATTTCTGTTCAGATAACATGGTATTTATTTCCCAACATTTTCAAAAGTACTCGCACTCTACCTACGCAATTTGGGGGATTCTAAGGGCCTTAGACAAGACATATTTTGGGCCTTTTGCTGGTTGGAACTATAAACTGTTATCCCTTCTCAGCCAATTCAAACCTTCACAGTGCCAAACAATATTATGTTTTATGTTTAACTTTCTTGTGTGCCAGCCGAATAGTACTAAAAAAGAAATCACAATTCACTCCTGTGTATACATGGGTTGAAAATTTGTTCCGCTTGCGGAATATGTGGATTTTCCGCGATTTCGCGTTCCGCGAATCTCGCGAAATCGCGGTAAAATCTGAGAATCAGGTAGGAATTTTCAGCCAAGCACTTACAGGATTACAGCAGCAGGTGCAAAAGTTGAAGCTAATTTTTTGTAACCTTTTACAAAAGGGTTACAAAGAAATTAACTTCAACTTGAGCACCTGCTGCTGTAAGCCTGTAAGTGCTTCCTGGCGCCTTGTTGCCTACTTGCAACTATTCTCTGGCCCTGCTCTGACCCTTGAAGCAGGGTCAGAGAATAGTAACAAGTAGGCAATGAGGTGCCTGTCAAGAAAATTAAACCTCAACAGGAAGCACTGACAGTTATAAAAACAAGCATTTGCAATGCAATAGGTCTCGCATTAGGAAAGTTTGAGCTATTGGTCTTGTAAATAACAATTTTTTTTTATTTATGTATTGGTTTTGAAAATAGCTAAATTAATAGCTTTGTCATTTACAATGCCAATAGTTATAACGTTCACTAATGTGACACCTATAGTATTTATAATGCAACAGGTTTTGTATTTACGTGACTTAGATGTATTGATATTACAAATTACAACGGCTTTTAATTGTTTTAAATAATTAATACTTAAATAAAAGTGATTTTAATTTATAATGGCAATAGCTTAAACTTTTGTAAATAACTTTTGTGAAGATTATGTTCAGTGTATTTTATTGTGACGTAAATCCAAGAACAGAAGTGAAATATTAACATCTTTTTGTGACATTTGTAATAAAGCTTGAAACATTGAGAGAACATATTTGAACCAGTTGTTGTTGAATGGTTGCGCAGATTGATGCTGGAGTGGC
Source organism: Lissotriton vulgaris (assembly GCF_964263255.1). Taxonomy (NCBI): domain Eukaryota; kingdom Metazoa; phylum Chordata; class Amphibia; order Caudata; family Salamandridae; genus Lissotriton; species Lissotriton vulgaris. The sequence goes on from NW_028243657.1 coordinate 208,282, forward strand.
GCTGAGTGGTGATGTGGTGGTGCTGAGTGGTGCTGTGGTGATGCTGAGTGGTGCTGTGGTGGTGCTGAGTGATACTGGGATGGTGCTGAGTGGTGCTATGGTGGTGCTGAGTGATGCTGTGGTGGTGCTGAGTAATGCTGTGGTGGTGCTGAGTGGTGCTGCTGAGTGATAATGTGGTGGTGCTGAGTGATGCTGTGGTGGTGCTGAGTGATGCTGTGGTGGCGCTGAGTGGTGCTGTGGTGGTGATGATTGGTGCTGTGGCGGTGCTGAGTGATGCTGTGGTGGTGCTGAGTGATGCTGTGGTGGTGCTGAGTGATGCTCTGGTGGTGCTGAGTGATAATGTGGTGGCGCTGAGTTATGCTGTGGTGGCGCTGAGTGATGCTGTGGGGCTGCTGAGGGGTGCTGTGGTGGTGCTAAGTGGTGCTGTGGTGATGCTGAGTGATGCTATGGTGGTGCTGAGTGGTAGCTGTGGTGGTGCTGAGTGATGCTGTGGTGATGCTGAGTGATGCTGTGGTGGTGCTGAGTGGTGCTGTGGTGGTGCTGAGTGATAATGTGGTGGTGCTGAGTGATGCTGTGGTGGTGCTGAGTGATGCTGTGGTGGCACTGAGTAGTGCTGTGGTGGTGCTCAGTGGTGTTGGGGTGGTGCTGAGTGATGCTGTGGTGGTGCTGAGTGATGCTGTGGTGATGCTGAGTGGTGCTGTGGTGGTGCTGAGTGATAATGTGGTAGTACTGAGTGATAATGTGGTGGTGCTGAGTGATGCTGGGGTAGCGCTGAGTGATGATGTGGTGAGGGCAGAAAGGCACAAAAAGCAGTCTAACAAAGGGCAGAAGGGCAGAAAAACAAGGGAAAAACGAGTCTAACAGAGGACAGAAGGGCACAAAAAAACAGTCTAACAGAGGACAGAAGGGTAGAAAAATAAGGGAAAAACGAGTCTAACAGAGGGCAGAAGGGCACAAAAAACGAGTCTAACAGGGGGCAGAATGAATCCCGCCCTGCGTGTTTGTCCACGCAGATGCCACCTTTTTGTGCAATACCTCTACTCAACTGGAGTACTTTCTACTGTCTAATCAGTAAGTGCTCCCTCGTTGGCTAAATGTAAAGGGGCAGATTTACAATAACTGGCGCATCCCCAGGGATTCGCCAGTTATTGTGCGCCACAGTTCAGCCACCCATGGTGCGCCGCATTTCCAATGCGGCGCACCATGTGGCAAAAACGGCACAGATGCGTCACGCATCTGTGCCGTAAAAGCAGGCGCAGGGTTTTGACGCAGCATTGGCCTAAATGTGTAATCTTGTAGATTTCGCTCAGCCACTTTTAGGAGGCGTTCCTGCGCAGGAACACCCTCCGCTGCGCCAGAACGCCTCCTGATGGCGCAGAGCTTTACAGCGTGATGCATCTCTCAGATGCGTCACGTTGTTAATACCCAGCACCATGGCGCATCTTTTGTGCTGCCGCTGCATCACAAAAGTGATGCAACTGCAAAGCAAAAGAGGCGCAAGCGGCTTGTGAATCTGCCCCATAGTGCTTCTACTACACTATAGCTGCGTAAAGGGCCAGAAGATGTATCGCCAGTGACCATGTGTGCCTGTGCCTGTGTTACAGGCACACGTGGTCACTGAAGACACATCTTCTGGCCCTTTACGCAGCTGCAGTGTAGAAAAAGCACTATATATTTACCCAATGAGGGAGCACTTACTGGATTAGCCAGTAGAAAGTACTCCAGGGCAAATCGCAAAAATATCCGTGATGTTGCGGGAAAATTCGTAAATTTGTGGATTTTTTTGCGATTTCGCGGGGAAATCCACGAATTCGCAGATCGCGAATTCGCAAATTTCGTCCATGTTTAGTCAAAACCTTACTCCTAGTTATTAGTGATGTCCAGACTGGACTTTGGCAGTGCACCCTTACTGGGATTGCACCACTCAAGGTGAACTTCAATGACGCAGCAAGACTGATAACAGGAATAAGACACTCCACCTACATCACACCCAGCCGTGGTCCGTGCAGGTTAGAGTGGTGGGGCACAGTGTGAAAGGGGGGGGGGGGTCCGGTGGGATTTCAAAAGCCGATGATGAGGGAAGGGTATTTATTTATTTAATTTTCCCTCGTCATCACCCCTTAAAATACTCCCTCCCACCCCCCACCTGGCCCCACTGCTTCACTGGCTCCTTTTTTGAAGCTAGAATCCAGCTTAAAGAATGGTGCATGAAGCAGAGAGTCCTGTACCATGGTGAACACAGGTACCTTGCAAGAAAGCTCACAATTTTAGGCGGCAGGCGCTTCTTACAGAGTCCCACCTACTTCCTGCTGGAACTGCCAAGATTCAGAAAAAAGAAAGCCTATGCCCACTGCTTTACCTAATCCGCCCTGAGGAGATTGAACTCTCACTTATCAGAAAGTTAGCCTAACTCATCGACTTTCACTTTGAAGAAAAAGGTTCACATAATCTTAGTTGCCAGACTCCTAACATAAGGATCTGGACCAGGGAGATTTCTGTAATGACTGAAACCTAAGGATTCTCTTGACAATGACATGATTGTAACTTGTTACCAGGATAGCAGCCACAAGAAAGTGAACCTCATTTTTTTGTGCTCTGGTATATGCAGCTGGATATTATATGACTCATAGAACAGGGTTTTAGTTTTCTTTGTACAGTGCTCTAAATTAAAAAAAATTAAAAAGTTGTACAAACATTAGGCTTCTTTCTCTACTGGGAATTGTCCTTGTGTATTTAAGAATGTATGTGGTATCTGAATAGTGTAAACTTTAAAAAAAGCAGTGGAGAGTTGTACAGGTTGGAAGGAAAACAAATTATTGAAAACATAGTGGTGTTTGGACAAATTATCGATTTAAAATTATTGGTAGAGAAATATTGGAAATCAAACATCATGACACACAAATCACAAAATGCACAAATATCCTTGATGATAATATCAGTTTTTTGAGGTAGGTAATATCATTGGAAATAATATTGATGTTGCTAATATTGTTTCCACTAATACAGTGGTTAAAATATAAGTTTTTATTATTTTACGGTGTTTTACTACATACATTAGCTTTAAGTAATTAAGAATACTTTATTAATATTTAATAGTCATTATAGAGTCATGGTGGGTTGTTGGGTTTGTAGGTGGATAGGGTGGGACATCAAGTAACAATTAATTACAATTTTTTTAATACAGTTTTGTTAATCATTTGATTGATATTTGTTATTTCCTTTATGCGATAGTGATTTATTTTTATTTGATGCCACTGACCATGTAATGAATATTGTAATATGTGACATCATCTTCACTGGATTGCGAGTGCGCGAAATATAGTTAGTACAACTAACTATATAGGAGCAATTTCAATGATTTTGAATGAGTGAAATGTCCAGCTAACTATAACACCCCTAAAACTTATACTTTTTTGAGTGAATTTTAAAGGTTTTTTAAATGCTAATTCCTAACTATATGGGGCCTGAAACCTATGGTTTTTCCAGTGAACTTCATAGGTTTTTTAAAAGCTAATTCCTAACTATATAAGACCTGAAAGCCCACCAGGAATCTCCAGTATGCTGCAGGGGACTGCATTGCAGAGATGTGTAATGAAGCCACGCCCCTTTTTACACCTCTCTTGAACGCAGCCCCCGTGCATGTTTGAAGAAGGGGAACTAATTCCCCTTGCATACTGGGGACCCCTGGGGCCAACTAGCCCACCTCGAACCTCCAGTATGCGCCAGGGGGCTGCATTGCAGAGGTGTAATGAGGCTATGTCCCTTGTTACACCTCGCTGCCACGCAGCCCCCTGGCGCGTTTGCAGAGGGTGAACTAATTCCCCTTGCATACTGGGGGTCCCTGGGAGCCAACTATCCCACCAGGAGCCTCCAGTATGCGCCAGGGGGCTGCATTGCAGAGTGGTGTAATGAGGCCATACCCTTTTTTACACCTCTCTGCTACACAGCCCCCTGTGCATGTTTGAAGAGGGGGAACTAATTCCCCTTGCATGCTGGGGGTTCCTGGGGGACAACTAGCCCACCTGGAACCTCCAGTATGCGCCAGGGGGCTACATTGCACAGAGGTGTAATGAGGCTATGCCCCTGTTTACACCTCTCTACAACGCAGGCACTGGCGCATTTGCAGAGGGGGAACTAATTCCCCTTGCATACTGGAGAACTGCAGCCTTAAGGCCCGGCAGCGCTGGGTACGCCTGAAATCCCCGGGATTCACATGCCTTGTCAGAAACAGAGACACGGACTCTTCGTCTGGCGTAGAAGATGGTATTTATTAGCTGCAGCTAGTACAGTGGTCTTAGAAGTCGTTGATATAACGAGGTTCAAAGAGACTCCCACTTAACTCCGTGGTGCACAGGTTTATATACGGTATAATACAATGCAAAATGCAATCACACAAGAGCAAGAGCTATAGGCAAACGTTATAGACAATGACTTAAGACCAAAGCAACTCAAGTTACCGGTTATGTTTGTCACTCGACCCCTTAAGCAAATTACAAATGATTCCACACAATTCCATTTACAAGTAGAGAAAACACAGCTGCGTGTTGTAGAAGGACAGTTGTGAAACAGGAGAATGAATGAGACATGTAGCGTAGGACAGCAGATAAGATAACTTAGAGGAAACAATGGTGTGAACCAACAAATAGTCCGGAGGGGGATTAATCAGCTCAGACAGGAATTAGTGTACTCGGCCAGACCCTAACACTCGTTAGTAAACATGGGCAAAGAAGCCACCTGACAAGAAAATGCAGAAACGACAAAAACAACGCGTTCGTGGCGCTGCCTGTGGGTAAAAGCTGTTTACTTTTGAGGGAGGAGTTGCAAGTGGCCTCCTCCCCATACCGACTTTGACCAAAGGGACCCCATGGTTCAGAGTCTGGTACATTTTTCCTGGGGGAAAGGAACAAGCTGCCGCCTGCCTAGGCCATTTTTGGGTCCTGGGACCACATCCTCCTAGGCCTGTCTGCATTGTAGAGGGGGAGGGGGCACACATTCTTCCTCCCTGGGTCAATTACAGTTCTGGGGACCCCATTCTCCTGTTCATGCTGCATGCTTTAAGGGAAGGGGTCCAACCAGCTCCCCTCTTTGAGCCTCTAGAGACCCTCAGGACCCCATCTTCTGGCCTGCTTCCCTGAGCCAGAAATGTCCTGGCATCACATCCCTAAGACCTCATCAAATTGCTATGTCACAGCGAGCACACCCAGTGACATATTGACCTCCCTTCATGCACTGGATCGGTCAGGGAAACCTATGTTTATTCTCACTTAGCTGGGGCATTTTCAAATCTCTCTTCAAGTGGGAACAAATACAAAGTGATAGGGAATTTCATAATTGCTCTTGCCCACTGGGAGTGGATTATTATTCTGTTTTCCTACTAGCACTGTAGCAGGCAGAGAAAGAGATAGAAAATATTGCTCCTGCCTATAGGAAGTGGCATCAGAACCTACTCCCTGTGGGTGGGAGTAATGTCAGCTTCTGCTGAATGCGGGAGGTCAACACGTTTTTGAAGGGGAGTTGGGGATCCCCCTGCAGCCCCCAACCACCCTATGGTAGGTTCCCTGGGTAGGCATCAGGGCCCCATCTTTTATTGTGCCAGGCCCCAAAGGATGGGGTCACTGGGGCTGAAAATGTCCAAGGAAGTAGGGTCACATGTCCTGTTCCCCTTAGTATTATACCGGGCCCAAGGGATGGAGTCCCCAGTGCCTATTTGAGCCCAAGGAAGGGGTGCATGCCCCCTAACCCTAATTTTTATGCCATGCCATGAGGAATTGGGTCCTCAGGCTAAGAATTGGCCCGGGAAGAATTACTACATGCACCCTTCTGTAATGATAATGCTGGGCCGGGGGGGATGGGGTCCTCGGTGCTGAAATCATCCTGGGGAAGGGGCTGCTTGCCCTCCTCTTCCTCATAATCATGCTGGGCCCTGGGAATGTGGTCCTGGCCCCATACCCCTAACACTAACGGCGGGTCCAGGTGGATAGGAGCCTAAACATGCCCAGAGAGGAGGGAGCAAGAATTGAGATTGTAACTGAAGCTTGATGTGTGAAGAAGGAGTGTATCACTGAGACCCGTAGCAGCTGCGAATTAATCCTTTAGCGCAAATACCTGAAAGATTGGTGTGGTGTCTTCGCCGGCGTGGATTCCTGATCCGATGTGGATCCGGGACTGGTAACAAGTTACCGAGAAAACGGGGTTAAAAAATTTGCATTTCCCATGTTAATTCTTAAAGGGATTTTGAGCACGACTACATCCCAAACTGCTGGACAGAATGACACAAAATTTGGCAGAAAGATAGCTCTTGGTCCAGAAAGAGTGCTTTTTGTTATTTGGGTAACTCTGTTGAGTAGTTTTATAATTATTTAGAGATAACCGAATTTGGATAGCTAAGGATGCAGTACCTTCGAGAACCCTACAAGGAGCATTGTGAACCTACGCACCAGAATCAGTATTGTGATTGGCTGGCCGCAACCTGTGTATAAATTTGAGGTGGCCATTTTATAAAGTGATACAGGGCTCCAGGGGATGGAAATAAAGCAACAAAAGTATGGTAGGGGTTAGGGTGCAGGTACCATGACCCTGTGGGTGCATTGTAGTTGTCCCTGTATGACCTCTTTTGAGTATCAAAAGGCATTACATTGCTTCTGTTCACATGGTTGGACTTGATGTTACATCGTGATGCTCAGCATGGCACCCTGTGTAGTGTTGTATATACATTCACATCCCCACTCACACATTAATGCATGCACTCAAAGATCTACTCATAGACTTACACACCCAGTCAGATACCCATTTAGACACTCATGCACCCAGTCTCAGACCCACTCAGACACTCATACACCCACTCAAAGACCCACTCACACACTTTTGCACCCACTCACTGACCAACTCAGATACTCACTCACCCACTCATGGGTCTACTCAGACACTCAAGCACCCACACACAGACCCACTCTGAGACTCAATCACCCAGTCATACCACTCAGATATGCACTCACAGACCCACTCAGAGACTCACACATGAACTCACAGATCTATTCAGTCACACACACACTAACAGACCCACTCATACACTCATGTACCAACTTACAGGCCCACTCGAACACTCATGCACTCAGTCAAAGGCCCAATCAGACACTTGTGCACCTACTCAGAAACTCATGCACCCAGTCACAGCCCCACAAGGCCAATCATGTACCCACTCATAGACTCAGAGACTCATGCACCCACTCACAGGCCCACTGAGACACTCAAGCACCCACTAACCATAAAGCACCCAGTCACAGACTCACTCAGACACACACACACTCATTTACAGTTCCACTCAGAGACTCATGCACCCACTCAAAAACCCACTCAGACACTTACACAGCTACTCACAGACACACTCAGACACCCCCACACAAAGTCACTGACCCACTCAGAGATGCACGCACCCACTCACAGACTCACTGAAGCACTCACACACCCACCCACTCACAGTCATACTCTGTTATGTGATATGTCTGGAGGCCTTATCAAATAATACTAACACAATGCACAAAAGTGGGCCTCAGATCCACCCTTGGCAGCCCTAGCTCGGTCCTTGTAGAATAGCACAGAGCAGGCAGGCATACTTAGAGGAACATGTGTTAAGCATATGACAATAGCAGCATTGAGTGACTCAACTCAAAAGAAACCTTGACACCAATTTATACAAATAGATTGTATTTTTATATAAATATTGACACCAAATTTCATTGCAGATATCCTAAGTTATAGATTTTCAAAGTATTAGCAATAAATGCAATGAAGGCTGTCAAATGTTTACCATTAAAGTCAATGGGAAAAACACACTTAGCAAAAGAAAATTGAAAGTCAAGTTCAAATCTGGTTACGGTTCTGTCACTACTGTGTTACCTTGCAGAGGGAGTCTGGGTGCAGAGGTTACTGAGCTGTCTTTGATGCAGACCTGTGGATATGTGGAAGCTGTAAAAAATGCAGTACTTGACAAAACTACCCTTTATGATGAAGTTACACTCTACCCTCAGAAAGTAGAGGCCTCGGGGATTTAGGACTCAGGTGGAACAGCTGAATTTAGTCTACTTTACTCGACGTCTCATGATGCAGAGGAAGTGGTCAGCTCTCATTCACCAGGGGCTGGTCACCCCAAAGATGCTTTATCACACACTCAACGGTACCAATTTCAGGGTGCAGAGACACAGCAGTGCTGTCGTTGCTGATGTCGGTCAAGATCGCTGAAAGTTTTTGATTTCTTTTCCCGTAGTTTTATATAGCGCAAACCTGACACTAAACTATCGGGTATCAGAGTGCTTTACATGAGCACCAGTTTCATTACACAAGGAAGTTAGAGGGGTCTGCCTTTACCATCTGGTGTCCACTGGAATCCCTCTTGCTGGAAGCAATGAGCTTTCACCACAAGCACATGTTCTTACTAGAGGTTCAGTCTCTTAATGGCACTTAAGGGTCATCTCTTTGTGCTGCAGCAGAGTCCAATGTCCTCTCTTTGTAATGTTATCTTCTTTCTGTCTCTTCTTGGATTCCAAAATAGATCTAAAGTTCTAAATCCTAGTTTAGGGGATGTTCAGGTCATGAGGGACAGTGGCCAATGTGCTGCAGGTCCCTGCAGCTAACCCTCCCCATGTAGTGACAACATCCTGTGGCCGTAACTTACCCAGAATACTCTTTAGGGTCTGTCAAAATGGCAGCACTCTTACTCAGCTGTATAGACCTCTTAGCCCACCCTAAAGGTATGCAAAAAGTACATTTGATGGACAGAATGCAGAACAATCTCATACATTCACCCCAGTACAGAGATCTGGGCCAAAGTCCATAGTTTTTTGCACACCTAGCCATTCCATTATGGACCCACCCATATGCAAATCAGACTTGACCCTGCACCCAATAGGAACAGTCCAGCCCGAACTGCCAGAACAGGTCCTCCCTGTACTGAAAACAAGCATCCTAGGACCGGTTTTGGGCTTTCAGCTCTCATCAACCAGGATAGCTTGACTCCAGTGGCATAGAGAGCAAGGGACCCACATCTGGGCATACCCGTCCCACTCAGGGTGATAAATGCAAAAAGAACAATTGATGGACAGAATGCAGAACAATGATATACATTCACCCCAGTACAGAAAGCTGGGCTTAAATCGATCATGTTTTTGCTCCCCATTCCATTCCAGCTTGGAGCCAGCCATATGCAAATCAGTCTTGACCCATGCCCTATGGGAACAGTCCAGCCCGTACTGCCAAGCCAGGTCCTCCCTGGACTGGAAACAAGCATCCTAGGACCGGTGTTAGGGTTTCTTTTTTTTTTTTTTAAATCTTTTTATTCACAGAATTTTTTTAAATTATTTCCACCCTCTGGAGCACAGAGGGGGCATGGAGCAAACAATACAGAAAGAAAAAAAACAGTTGTGTATTCATATAGGGTTTACAACATATGTTTTAACTTAAGGAAACAAAAAACAAAAAACAAAAGAGAAGATATATTTTCTTACTAGCCCCCCTACATATTGGGATAAACTCCATCTAGTTATCCATACACATTAACTTCACTTGCGTACTATACTTATTATTCATTGTTGCACCCTACCTTTTTTTTTTTTTTTTATATATACATATACATTTTCCTATACACACAGATACAGTTTATATACAAATTATATACATATACATATCCTATGCAGATCAATCTTCTTCCTTCCATTTCGTTATTATCCCCCATATTTCCAAACCTATTTTCCTCAACCTTTTCCCTCTTCTGGAGTAGATCGCTTTTTCTAAATTGTATATACTCAACAGCCTGGCTAACCATTGTTGAAATGATGGAGCCGATTGATCTAGCCATGCAGTGGCAACACACAGTCTAAATACGGCCATAGCCACAAAGATGAAATATTCCCCTGTCTCCACACTATTATTTCCATCTACACCTAGTAAAATAATCGCCGGTGTTAAGTTAACAGGTAATTTTAATGCCGTATGTAGAAACAATTCTATATCTTTAAGAACTATAGCTAGACTTGGACATGTTGCAAACATATGGATTGCATCTGCAGCTGCACTTGTACATCTGGGGCAGTTTATGCCAGTTGTCGCTCCCCACTGTGCCAGTTTAGCCGGGGTATAATATAGCCAATATATGGTCTTGTAGTGTTGTGCTTGTAATGACGCAGAACATAAAACATTAACCCCTAATTCAAATGATGTATTAAAGCACTCTTGTTCTACACCCAACTTCGTTGACCAGGTTTCCCCCCATTTAGCCAGGTCGTCTGACCTTTTTTCGTTTAACTCATGATAGAACCTTTTGATTGTACAATCTACTCCTGACCCTATTAACTCTAATATGTTGTTTTTTTCGAATCCACATACACCCCCTCTTTTGCTTTGTAGACAACTTCTTACTTGCAAATATTTAAAAAAGTGTTGTGTTGACAAATTATATTTTTTCTGTATTGTTGCAAATTGTTTCACCCCTTGTGTCCCCATTACATCCCCTAGTTTTCTTATCCCTTTCCCATACCATTCTGTAAAAACTGTATCAGAGAATATATCTCCCGAAAGTAACATATTCTTGTATAGCCTTGTATATCTATTAAAATTACCTAAACCAAACTTTTTCATGAAAGCCTTCCATATTTTATGTGCACCCAATAAAGTCTTAAAGCGTGTTCTTTTAAAATATAATGTGTCGAAATTTTTCAAAAAAATATCTTTTATTTCTTCACCCATCAGTATACCATATACCGCTATTGACCCTAAATGATCTTCCCCTTCCACTTCGGCTCCACCTATTAACCCTACCATATACTGCAGGGCAGCTGCCCAGTAATACAACTTAATGTCTGGCAGCGCCCATCCTCCTCTTTCCCGCGGGAGTGCCAGAAACCTTGCTGCTCTTCTAGTCTTACCCTTGGACCATATAAATTTATTGATCAGATTTTCAATCCTTTTGAACCATAAGTTATCGAACCATAAGGGGATTGTTCGGAAGAGGTATAAAAACTTCGGCATAATTAACATCTTTATAATATTCACTCTTCCAACCAGGGTAAGGTGGAGGTTATTCAATCTGTCTAGGTCCCCCCCAACTTTCCGTACAATAGGATCAATATTTAATTCAACTAACTTATCTAATTCTGAAGTTATGGTTATTCCCAGATAGATTCCCGTCCGTACCACCCGAGGATCCTGACATAGAGCTTTACTATTTTTTATGATTTGCGTTTTTCCAGTATTCAAGGAATACCCGGAGATCTTCCCAAAATGCTTTGCCTCCTGCTCCACATGTCTTATAGCCTCTGTGGGTGATGATGTTATAACCGCCACGTCATCGGCATAGGCCAATATTTTACACTCCCCTCTTGGTGTAACAATTGGGGGGATATTCCGGTTTAGCTCCAATCTTCTAATTAAAGGGTCTAGATATATTGCGAATAGCAGCGGAGAGCATGGGCAACCCTGCCTTGTGCCCCTATTAATTTTTACTTTATTCGTTAGCCCTGCATTAATTCTAATAGCAGCCACGGGTTCTCTATACAATGTTTTTATCGCTTTTATAAAGCCAATCCCAAATCCAAATTTTTCCAAAACTTTCCACATATAAACCCATGACACCCGATCAAAAGCTTTTTCAGCGTCTAGTAATAAAACAGCAAATGGGTCCCCATCAGCCTCTGCTTTATCCATAAGTGTAATTAATTTCCTTACATGTTGTGTTGTCCCCCGCCCCGGTATAAAACCATGCTGATTATTACTGACTAAAGGTGTTATTACACTTGCAAATCTTGTTGACAGCGTTTTTGAGTAGATCTTAGTGTCCGTGTTCATAAGAGTAATCGGTCTATATGACCCTGGGTTAGTTGGCGTTTTCCCCTTCTTAAGAATAACCACAATTTCAGCCTCAGACCAAGTACCTGGTATTGAGATTCCCTCCTGTGCCTGTTTAAAGGTGTAGAGCATATCCCCACATACCTCCTCCCAGAACAGCTTGTAAAACTCTAACGGGATTTTATCCGGGCCAGCCGCCTTTCCTGATGGTAAATTCTTCATGGCTGTTTTTACCTCCTCTAATTCTAGCAAATTATCCATCCTATTCTTTTCTACTTCCTCCAGCTGTTTCCCCTCATAATAATTCAAGTACTCTGTTATATCTTCAGGGTCTCTTAAATCACTTTCAGCGTATAAAGCCGTATAGAAATGCCTAAATACTTCCCTTATTTGTTGTGCATCAGTGACAATCACCCCTGAGCTATCTTTGATTGCTTTTATCTCCCCAAAGGATACCTTCTGCCTAGTTCTAGCTGCTAACATTTTGCCCACCCTTTCGCTCATCTCGTAACAATTCTCCCTATTTACTGTATATTGTTTGGCTGCCCTTTCTGCTATCTGTTCTTCCTCCTCCATTCGCAGTTTTACAAGTGTAAGATATGCGGAGTCCGTTGGAGCTTCAGTTTGATCCGTCCTATTATTCAATTCCTCCTCTGCCCGCATCAATTCCCTCCTTACCCTCTCATTTCTTTCTCTCTCCTGTTTCCTTTTCCTTGCCCCATAACTAATGGTCTCACCCCTCACTCCGGCTTTAAAACAATCCCACACTATTCCTGCAGGTGCTGAATGTCTATTTATATCCAAGAACTCGGTTATCCATCTCCTCATGTGTTGGATATAATCATCCTCTACTAAAAAAGCCTTTTCAAAGGACCACTCCGAAACCTTCCTAACCGTTGTCATGTCTTTTAGAATAATAATGAGGGGGTTGTGGTCCGATAACAGCCTTGGCATTCTTTCAATATCTATCCTGTCAGTGCCTTGATTTTTAACTAAGAAATAATCTAGCCTGACACTTATCCTATGGGGTGCTGAATAATATGTAAAACCGTCTTGACCCGGATTAAGAGTATCCCAAACATCAATCAAGCCATTGTTTCTAGCTAAATTAGTGACCGCTTTGTAAACTCTTTTCTTCCTTCCCTTATAGTTTATTGGGGGCCCCAACCCCAACCCCAAACCCCCTGCTCCGTTGATATTAAAATCCCCTCCTATTACTATAAATGGAGCCCATGTTGCCAGCTCTATATCGATGTCTTCAAAGATCTCAGGATCATCTCCTGTAGACCCATAAAGAGACCCAAGGGTAACCCATGTTTCTCCAATCAGGCACTCTATCAAGGCCCATCTACCCCAAATATCCTCACATTTTTTCCTGGTAATGACCCCTCTTTGTCTTGCCATAACCGCAACCCCCCTATTCCTACTCCCCTGCCTAGAGTATGCTAAAACATTGAGACCCAACTGATCTAGCAAACTAACTTCAGACAATTGTATATGGGTCTCTTGGAGTAGTAGAAAATCTATTTTTAAGCTTTTGATCAAGACAGCAGCCTTTTGCCTTTTGGTCTTATCATTAAGGCCACACACGTTCCAAGTCATTATTCGTATACTCATCCTGGGTTTATAACAAATACCTTCACATAATTGAACACATAGTAAAAGAAAAACAAATTGTACACTGTGACCACAGTTTTATATAACACAACAAACATAAAGATTTCTTCTGTTTCATTATTCCCCTTGTTCCGTGATGTTTCCTGTATTATGCATTCCCTGTATGTTTTATGCTCCTTGCCCCCCCATGTCCCTCACCCTTTCCCCCCACCCCGACTATCCCACCCCCCCTACGGGCAAATAGGTCCATCGGACCTATATGTGACAGCTGTGTCTGTATTGGGTCCCGCGCCTCCCCCCCCCCCTGCTCTTAATACTCTTATTATGCCACAGACTCTCTGCGTGGAGAAAAAAAGATGCTCATCTATTAATTTCCTACACATTAATGTAGTGCTTCTCGTACTTCTATACAAAATTTCAGCTATCTTAATTTTTATTCCCGACTGCCTTTAGCTGGTAAGCCTACCACTAAATCCTGCGATTGTGCACTGTCCTGCGAGGTCCTTTCCTTTAGCCAGGTCAAAAATTCAGCTGCTCTGACCTCAGAATAAAAGATCTTAAACTGGCCATCCTTAACCACTTTCAGCCTACTGGGAAACATTAGGTATGCCTCACACCCAATCCTCTGAAACGGAGCTATTAGCTCCCTGAGCCTCCATCTACGTTCTACCGTTATGTGGCAGAAGTCAGGTCTAGCGAAGAACTCTATCTCCTGATACCTGCATTTTGCTTGAGGTCTTGCCTTGGCCATTATCTCTTCTCTTAGTAGAAAATTGCCTACGTATATTAAAAATGCTCTCGGCTTTTTTAATCCATCCCCCTTTCTCTGTACAAAAGGAAATCTATGGGCACGCTGAATCTCAGCTTCCCAGTTCCAGCCTTTTATATCTGGTAGAGCACCCTTAAGGAATTCAATTATGTAGGCTCTTGCGTCCTGCCCCTCCCTCCCCTCCGGAATACCTAAGAGCCTGACATTGTTTCTCCGTTGCCTATTCTCGAAATCTTCGAGCTTCCATAGTACATCATTATTCATTTTCTCTTGATCTTGTCTGAATTCCTTCCATCCCTTCATTTCATCCTCCAAACACCCTGTTCTTTCCTCCATCTCTGTAACTCTCCCTGCCAGCTCTGTACATGCTTTATTTACCTTTCGAAGAGCATTTTGTATTTTTTTACTTTCCTGTCTAGCTCTCTGACTCTCCACCCTTGCCTCCGTCTGTATTTGCTTGAGCATTGAAAACATCATTTCAAACCCCAAGGGTGATTTCTGGGACTGAGACTGAGACTGCTCCTGGATTTGTATCTGTGACTCGGGTAAACCTTGCCTATTCCTCTCCTCACTCATCCGCAGAGATCCCAGGGAAACGTCTACACACACATCCCCCTCTTTATACATCTGAGAGGTAGCTGCATAGTCCCAATCAAGCCTCTTTGCTACATTTGTAGCTGCTGGGCTTATAGTTCCTTTTGCTCTTCTCCTTTTCTTTGTCAAAACCTTAGATTTACGCCTTGTAGCTGTATCCTTTTCAGAAAGTTCTTCAGAGCTAGAATTGGTTGTGGATACCGTCTCGGTTACAGACCCCGACAGTGTCTGGTCACTACCCAAGTCGGCTAGAGAAGAATCCTCTAACTCCCCCCCCCCAACTGCCCCCACCTCTTCACCTTCCTCCTCACCTTCATTAACAGAAAAAAAACATTCATCAGAGGGGGAACCAGTAAGAGAGATCACGACCTTAAGGTCACTGCCAATTGTTTTACTCAGCTGGTCTTTTTCATTGCCGTCACTAAGCCCTCCAACAGCTATTCCCTTCTCCGAATGGTTGTTTATATTAAGATCTATAATAGCAGACGTGCTGGAGGCATTAATATTGCTCTGCTCTTCCCTTACTACCTCTGTCAATGCCTCCGTCAAATTCAACAAATTCGTGATATTATCTGCTCCTGAATTTGAAGGTGGAATACTTTCCTCAACACGATGTGGGACAATAACAGCTTCTATAAGGCCGTGATATATTGGGGCACTAGTTCCAGCTTTCCCAGCACTCCCATTCTCAGTAAGCACCCCCATGTTAGGAAAGAGTTCCACCCCTGCCCCATGTTGTTGTGTATTCTGTCCAGCAAAAATCTCTGTAACCTCCACAACCTCCGCGTTTTCCTCATTCTCCTCAGTCTCCTGTGCCGAAGCGTCTCTTAACAACTCGTCTTGCATGTGCACTCTCTTAGCCAAATGAACAGGATGTGTTAAAGAGCTGGCTAGAGGGCTGGCTGGCGGCAAATTATTGTCTATCTCTTTCGCATTGGAGCCATTGACCTGTCCCTTATCCAAACCATTAGCCGGCTCTGCAGTTTCACCAACATCTATTTGGGGGGTAACTGAGCCCAGCGCTGCCTGAGGATTAAGTGAGGTTAATGGAAAAAAAGCTTCTGATACCAGTGGTTGCCTCAGATTTCCCTGCTCAGTTACTTTCCCCCTATTTCCTTTTATTGCCGGTGCAGCCTTGGTTTTATCTTTCTCCTTTTTTTTCAGTCTCTCCCCCACGCTGCTGCCGACCTCCTTGCTCTGCTTTAAACTCCTTACTTGTTCGGGGGCTTGAGAATCTGCGTTCTTCTCCTGTGTCCTCGTCAATTTCTTCGTGCGGAGGTTAGCTGCCGGAGCGTCCGACTCGCTCCAGGCAGCTTTCTCCTCCCTCATCATTTTTGAAATCTTTGGCGCCATTACACGCCAAGCCGTGAATGAAGCTCCCGCTGTGTTCTGTAAGTGATACCGCCTCCGCTGCTGCTGCTGCCGATACTGCTTTCTCCAGCCGCTCGCTTTCACCATCAGCTGACGAGCAGTATCCAATGCTCGAGTCAGCAGTAGTGCCTCCGCGAACGCCTTCACAGCAAGCCACATCAAACACTCGCTCGCTCTGCACTTTTCAACCTCGTAGCGCCGCGTAGCAGAAACAGAGAACCGCTGAGCGGACCCCCTCAAAAACGGTAAGGCGCTTGCAAATTTCGTTTTTTCAATCCCTTCCTCTGCTTTCTTTTGGCATTACTCCTTCCACTAAAATCTTGAGCAGGGGAGCAGGTAGAAAGCGCGTCCTCACCCCGACAGACTGTCAGCGGCCATCTTGCCCAACTAATCCGTTGCTTTGTGTTTGTGTTAGGGTTTCAACCCTCATCAACCAGGATAGTTTGACTCCAGTGGCAAGGAGAGCACAGGACCCATGTTTGGATATACCCGTCCCACTCAAGAAGATACATTCAAAAAGAAGAGTTGACGGACAGAACGCAGAATAATGTCATACATTCACCCGAAAACAGAGATCTGGGATAAATCCATTGTTTTTTTGCTGCCCATGCATTTCCAATTTGAACCCAGCCATATGCAAATCAGTCTTGACCCTGCGCCCTAGCCTGGAAACACATGTCCTAGGAATGGCTTAGCAGTTCGGGCTGGACACAGGGTCAAGACTGATTTGCATATAGATGGGTCTGAACTGGGGCAGCTAAAGAACGATGATGGATTCAACCCAGATCAATGACTGGGAGTGAGTGTCTTAAAAGTTACAGCACTCCGTCCATTATCTCCTTGTGTTTACTTTGTTGGCCCTAAGTAAGTATGGGCGAATTTTGCGAATCTCGCGTTCGCGAATTTTGCGGATTTGCGAACTCGCAATCCGCAAAATCCGCGAATTCTAGCGAATTTGCGGATTTTTTTTTGTGTTCGCAAGGATTTCTGCCAGTTTGCGAGGGTTTCGTACCAGTTCGCAATTGCGAACTTACATTTCGGCACGCAACGGTCGCAATTATGTTGTTTCTACGTCTGGTTCATCATCACAGGTTCCCAGCACCCTCTGTTTCACCACTGCAACCCTCTGGCACATCAATGCCACCCTCTGGTTCATCATCACTGTAGATTATGGGGGGGGAAGCAAGCACACCAGCCCTGCTTCAACTGACATGAATTAATTTGGGGTTAGTTTATTAATGTGTCACTGTTTTAAAATTCCAGTCTGGCACCTGCTTCCTTATCTGTAATTTGCTTTCTGTTGCAGTGCATTTTTTTTCCCCAGGACCTTTGTGGACTACTTGTAGCTATTCTATGAGCCTTCTGTGAGGGTCAGAGCAGGGTCATACAATTGTTGCAACTAGCAACTGAATTCTGGAGGGGCCCCAGTCAGGAAGCACTACAGGGAATTGTTACTAATGATGAGTTTGAACTCTTGCCCCTGCCGAGTGCTTTCAGTTTTGAAAAACTCGTTTTTCTGCAATTTCGCGGGATTCGCGGGGCGCGAACACGCGCGAGATCGGATTCGGAAGCCGCAAATTCGTGCGAATATGCAATTTGTTTTTTTGCGGCGTGTTAGTTGGCAAGGTTTTGTGCGTTTTTGCGAGCCGCTTGTAGCGCAAGGCGCAAAGTTACCCTCGCGTTCGTTCAAGGGCGCGGCCATCTTGTTTGCCTGACGCATTTCCGTTTCCGGGCGCGAAGTGTAATCTCGCAAAGTCTGCGGCTTGCCAGTACAGTTTCGCGCGTGTTCGCAAGGAAAATCTCGCGCGAACTTACCCGCGCGGTCATGAACGGGCGCGGCCATCTTGTTTCTCATTCATTGCTATGGTTCTGGGCATGGTCTTTGTATCCTCTGTCAATCTCTGCCATCCTTTGCTTGTTTGAAGTTTTTTTTTATCTATTTTACTTATTATCTATCCCTCTATTTTTCTAGCCCTATATTTTTGTGTTTACTGCTACTTTTGGTTAATTTTAAACTACTTTTTTAAACTCTTTTCTTTTCTTCTCTTCCCTATTCTATTTTCTTTATTCCTTTCCGCCCAGACCATGGTGAAGGGAGCCGGGAAGCAACCCGAGAAGGGGAAGGGTCCCGCACCCCGTGTCCGGCTCCCGTGCGGGCGTTTGAGGGGGGAGGAGGTCGTACCCAGGGAGATCTTTACCCCGGAGGAGGTGGGCCAACTCATTTTTTATGTTCAGCGCCGCCTCCCCAGGACCATCATGGGAGGCGGCAAGATCAGTGCCGGGTACGGGGTCCGGGAGCGCCGGAAGCGGTGGGAGAAGGTGTGCCAGGCCATTTACCACCACTCTCTGGTCTGGCGCACCAAAACCAGGCCACCCACCGCTGGACGGATGTCCTGACCCGTGAGCGAGATCTGCTCGACCTCCTTGGCCTTGAGATCCCCGGGCTGGGTGAGTAGTAGTAGCTATTTCTTTACTACTATGTTTTCTCCTGCTGTGTTATTATATTGCAAATTTTTGTTTTTTACCAAGAGCAATAATTCTGCTCATTACATTGTAGGTAAATTATATTTCAAAATCTTCTGTGCATTTCAGGTACACTGCTCTCCTTCTTCTCAGTAGTGTTGCTACTATGCTTATTTGTTTTAGATTTTGTGTTCATTTCATTGGCCTGTGAAATTGTGTATGAGTGTAGTTTAAAGAACTGCGTAATAATACACACTAAGGTTCTGATTTTTAATTACCGGCGCATCCCTGCAAAGTAGCAGGGATGCGTCAGTAATTGTGCGTCACGCCACCATCACCCATGGTGCGCCGTATTTGCAATGCGGCGCACCATGGGCCCAAAACGTCACCAAAGCGTTACGCATCTGTGCCGTAAAGGCGGCGCATTGCTGGAGTTGCGTCACAACGATGGTGCAGCTCCATCAATGCTCTGGGGTGCCCTATCTCCCCAATGCTGCGTCAAGCCGTACGTCTGCTTCAAGCAGGCGCAGGGTTTGAGTCACGCATCATTGTCCTCAAAGTGACTGATTGAAATCTTGTAGATTTCCCTCAGCCACTTTTAGGATGCGTTCCTGCGCAGGAACGCCCTCCCTTGCGCCGGAACGCCCCCTATTGGGGCAGGGCTTTACAACGTGATGCATCTCCCATATGCGTCACGTTGTTAATATACGCCGCACCATTGCGCCTCTTTTGTGCTGTCGCTGCGTCACAAAAGTCACGCAACAATGGAGCAAAAGAGCCGCAAGGGGCTTCTAAATTAGCCCCTACAGACTCAAGTCCAGTCCTTCCTTTGTACACATGGCGATAAGAAGAAATAGTGGTGGTGGATTAATAGTTTGAGTATTTTAATGACTGGTTAATGTAGTAGGAAACTTTAGTGTTGTCGCTGATCTTCAATCACGATGGACTTTGGCTGTCACTTTGCGTGCTGCGGACTGCTGCCTGCCAATCCTAGGCAAACCTTTTTAGTACTTTGTTTACTGACTTACATAGGGTAGTTTCCAATTCGACGGTCCGCAAATCAAGCAATACTAAAGTAATAACGTAGTCGACCACATAAGATTGGTCAATAATATATCCCGTGGAGTCGTTGTCTATTTGCTATTTCGCAAAAATATTTTGTTAGTTCTTTTGAAATGTTTGATTTGGTTGAGAAATATCATCCATGTTTTCTGTTTTTCTTTCTTTCATGTTGTACATCAGCTTCCCCCAGGGGCAAGAGGAGGACACAGGAGGAGGAGGAGGAGGGTGCTGTTGACGATGCAGGCCAGGACCGGGCAGGCGAGGGCTCCTTTGCTGGCCCCAGTAAGTTTTAATTTTAATATAGAGTACTTATTTTTTCCTAGCGTTCCTCTTTCGATTTTTTCTAAATCGTCTTTGATCTTCTTGTAGACAGGATCTAAATTCTTATCCTGCCTCGACTATGACTCCGTGTGGTATTACTAGATTATTCTTATTAGTCTGTCTTTGTAGCTAACTAAGATTGCACATTTGGCATTTCCATTGGACTCCCATTCTAGTCAGCAATAGCTCTATGCACTGAGTGCAGTCCTCTGGGATTGTCCATAATGTCTTTTCAAGTATTCTAAATGTTTATGCTTTGACCATTGCCAACAATAAAAAGGTGAATGACCACCAAGAAAGAATAAGATACTACTTTACTTTTGGTTTGGATAGGAGGACAATCCATTCTACTACTGTTGCAGGGACAAATCTGCACAAACAGAACTATGGACACTAAATAATGCATTGCTTAGCTTATCAATTATAATAGGTGCTGTTAGACTTTCCACATACCTCAGTGATAACAGACTTTGTAGTTGAACCCCCAATCTCCTTACTGACTAGATAGTGTGGCAGAGTCATTTAGCTCCCAAAGTCACCGATGGCAGAGGCACGGACTCATGCTTGCAAAAATTACAAAAGCTTTAGCTCATCCACTCTAGTCTGGAGGACCAAAAACCACAGAGTCTATTTAAGTTTAAAAGCTTTATTAAAAGTAAACACATTTATTAAAATCAAGTTTGTCATAAAAGTGAACGTGTAACTGAAAATGGAAAAGTGCTTAGTGCTGACGATTAATTGGACACATTTCTTGTGGTCGAGCCGAGCTCTCACCTGGTTTGAACTTGATCCTGCTCGTGTTCTTAGAACTTCTGTCTGTTAGGAGAAAAAGTGGTGCGTGTTAAAAAGTAAAAAGCAAACATTCATCAGTTGTGCCAAAATTGCAGCAAGACAACAGCCTTCCCTGGAAAAAGGGACATTTTTACTTTAGAGTACACAGTCATAAATTATTAAATTGTATACTGTTTTTTTCACATTTCTTTCTTCCTCCTAGACCAAATATTATATAGTAGTGAGTGGTGTATTCTAACATTATTAAATGTACTTTGTAGGTGGAAAATCTGGAGACGGGGCCAGCGCGGAGGTGGTGGTGGCATTGGACAAGGAGGACAACTCTGGGGAGGAGGCGGTGCAAGTGCCGGACAAGGACATGCCTGTGAGGGTTCACACGGTGGTGGTGGGCAGAGGTAAGCTATACATTGCTTAGTCATTGAGATTGAAGACTGCAGAGTATGCTTTCTGCATGGGTGTATTATAAATAAACCAGGTAGTAGCCTCATCTAAATGTACTTCGACTTAGCTGTGAAGTTTTTGGCGAGAAGAATCCCAATCAGATCTGAGGTGAACTTGATGGATGGGATGAACGAAAAGCGAAAGAAGGGTGTAAGTAAGTGTGGAAGGACGAGAAATGTAATGATGACTGGCAAAGAAGAATGATATGTGTTTGCTTGGTCCCCGAGGTGGCTGGGAAGGAAAGAATATGGTATGGTGCATGGCTGGGTGAATGATGAAGCAAGGATGGGCGGAAGGAGAACAGCCTGGGTGGGTGAGACAGAAACTGTATGTGTGCATATACTTTGAATGGATGGATGCCTGGATCATTCATGGTACTATCTGACTCTTAGATAGCATATGTGTATCTAGAGAGAGTAGACGGTCACTGGATGAACTAAGTGTTACTTTGAAGAGCATGTAACACCGCACCCGCACGTCCGTTCCAGAGTAGGAAAGGCAAGGAAAAGAAGTTGTAACGTTGTCCAAATACTACCATGAATAGTAGCAGTAGTTTGTATTGCAACTGCAAGCACAGCATATATCCGGTTATTACGGTGGACACTCCCTACCTCTCTTAATACTTTAGTTTAGTAGTAGTACGTCATTCATGTGTGGGGGTATCACTGTTCACTCAATAATAAGCAAAGCACCTACAGTCATCCCAGTGAAGTAGTGTGGCTCACTGGTTAGAGGCGGCAGACCCGAGAGCAGAGGACGGCCCGGGACCAGGGTTCGATTCCCGACGCGGCAGGTTTCTGGACTAGGGTCAGCGGACTCGATAATTCTCTCGCCTCGGTGCCCACTCTGATCAGCGATCACACTTGGCAACTCTGGGCATTAGCTTGCCTCATCTTCACTAACGGCCCCACCAGACCGCCGGGGATGCCTGGTCTCACCCTGGAGATACCCATTAAGGGACCATCTCTCAGGGAAGCCAGGAAGGGTTTCGCAGCGGTCGAAGCGCGGAGGTACCCCTTCGGGAGTGATTCCAGCGCTATATAAGCACACAATTAATTAATTAATTAATGTGTCATCAAATACATCCCATGTGAAGTGATAGATAATCAGATAATTTAGCTTCTTCATTTTCCTTTTCTAATACTCATTTGCACTGTAGGGTGAAAGCTAAATTAATTAAGCAGTAGCCCTTTTAACAGAGTATTCTCAGTGCCACCCGTAATAGAAAAGTAAGAGCTTCACCACCTGCATGTACTGGACCGGTACAGTAACGCAAGTCTGTCTCACTCACCATGGTGTGCTCTGTTTTTCTCGGGTGCAAGTTCACTGCGCTGGCATTATGCCGGCTTGCATAAGATAACGTACCAATTTTCCTAAACAAGAGAGAAGAAGAAGAATAAGAGTGGTGTACTGTCATAGTCGACTGTAATGGAAGTCCATAGTGCTCGTAGAATTTGTTCCTTAAACTCCCACTAATGTTAGAGCAAGGATAAAGAAGTCGGAGGTTACATAGATACTGTCCTCAATTGTTATGTACTGTGCTTTCAATTTGCTACTTGTACTGTGACAACTTTCTGCTCAATCATTTTGTGTTAATCTTAAGGAGCATTGGTTACAGACTATGTCTTTCTTTATTCATGTAGTTGCTCCTTCCAAATCCAAGACACCACCATCAAGGAGGAAGGAGCTGGCTCGAATGGCCCGGCAACGGAGGCTGGATGCCACTGTCGCTGAATATCGGCGGCTGGTGGCCCTGGAGGAGGAGGAGACGCAGTCTGGTACAACAACAACGTCCACTGGGACAGCTGCATCCTCCTCCGTGCGGGCTGCCAGCCAGCGCAGTGCTCCAGCGGTACGGAGCCGGGCTACCAAAGCCAAACGCCACCGCCGAGCAGCAAAGAAAGCAGCTGCCCCTCACAGGATTTGCAAGGCACACCGGCGCCGCTTATCCCTCAGACTTTCCTACCTGGAGCAGGAGGTCCATAACTATAAGAACTCGGTGGAGGGCCTCCGCTTCGAACTTGCCACCCTCCGCAAGGAGCATGATGCCCTGGCTGCTAAATCCAACAGCACCCTGCAATAGTGTCCCTTGCCCCTTTTTTAGAGACTTTTGGGGGTGGGAATTGGGAGTTAGGTTTTTTGGGGACATATGAAGGACAATCGTTGGGGTTAGGGAGGGACTTGCGGGAGATTATTTTGTTAGGGCTATAAAAATATACTTTTTGAAACTTTATCTGCCCATACCTGTTTTTTACTGCTTTTGAGTCTGGTGGGTGGGGGTTTAACAGTAAGTTTGTTTTCCTGAATAGTCCTAGGACTTTAGTAGTACTACCGTCAATCCAATCTCTCGTCTCTCCTAATACTCCATTATACTACCTCCAACCAAACGCCTATCTTACCTGTAATTTCTGTTTGCAAGTAGGGCTAGGCCCAGGGCTGGCTCCACGGGAAACAGCGAATAAGGTTGGCAATCCTGGGCGGATAAAATTTCCTCATAGCAGTGGTACTAGTGGTGTGACACAGTAGCAGTTGCATGCCTATGAAAAAAAAGACAATGAAATCTGGTTTGTCCTCCTGAGCAATACAACGGTACAATAGAGAATATAGCAGGTGACAGAAGTACACTAGAACAGTGCCACATTGTAGCCTAACAAATGGTAAAGTATAACTAATTCGGTTGAAGTTCTTTGACATTAGCCATGGGTCTTTGTCAAGCAGAGTAAGAATATATCCTCGGATTTCTTCACCAGCCTGTTGCTATCACCTTATCCTCCCCAGCAAGTGTGTGGATTTATAGCTGTAATTTAGTCACACATCAATCAAAACCACACAGCCCGGGGGAAGAGGGTTAGGGTTTGAAAAATGGATGGGTACTGGGGTTTTTGGGAAAGGTTTTTGGAGACAAGAAAAAATAGCACAGCATGGACAAACAATTGTGAACATAAACAAATCTTTGGGTACAAACCTATCCATCAATCTTTGAAAGTGCATGCACTACTGCATGCATGTCAGTGAAAAGTAAGTAGTACTTTCGACAACTGTGGAAGAAAGAATGCGACAGTACAGGGCGTGTGTGGAATTATTGATAACTATATTCAACATAAGGTCTCTGTTGCCAGATACCTGAGAGCCTTGCTGGTCACTATAAATCCATTCACAACACTCAATGGGGTTGGTCTGGAAGGTATAGTAGATAGAAAAGGAGAAATTGCTCTTTTTCTAGGTGTCCCCTCACTCACCAGGGTTGCCCCTTGGTGACATGCTTCATCATTGGGGCCATCCCAGTCCTCTATGGGCTGGGGCGTGCTGCGACTTGCGAATTACGTAGGAGCACTTACAAATGACTATGTGTGGTGCAGATGTGATTGTGGAGTGGACTAAGTGATGTGTTAAAGGATCAATTTAGAAGCAGAGAGAGATACAAGAAATGCAGTCACAGTCAGAGAAAAACACAAAGGATACTGTATCTGTATGTTGTTGTAGTTGTCCTGTTGAATTTGGTCAGTAAGTAGCATGCAGAAAAAAATTCCTCTCATTAGCGGCACTCCTCCATTGCAGCTGACGCTTCGTCCATCAATGTTGGTGACCAGAAGACACCCTGTCCACTGCCTGCCTGATGCTGAATTGTGGCTCGCTAATGTGAAGCCTGACTCCATCCTTTTTTCCCCATTGCACAGACTGAAACCCGGCCTGTAATTATTCAACGAAAAACAGGAAGTGATATAATATTACAACACCACTGATAAATAAATATAAGGTATGTAGGCTGTGGAGTGCAAAAAGGCACACTTTGATTTTCCTAGTAGACAGTACAATATTTTTGAAAGTGCGTACTCTGTCTGAGTCACCTTTTGAAGGATAAATAAGTATGGGCAAATTAATGTAGCGGATCTTTCCCCTCAAGGTAGGTGTACTGTAAACTGTGTTTTAGAACAAAATTAGATCTTCCCAGCAGTGTGCCCGAGGCGGTCCCGACCATCCGCAGAGACACCTGGTCGGCTGTTACACTTGCGACCGGCGCTGAGAAGCAGCGGAGAGGACTGACCCCTGTCCGGTGACGTCGAGCGGAGGGGGCTGCAAGAGGGTGTACTGAGCGCACATTGCCTGTGGAGAGGCCCTGAGGAGACTTGCTAATTTGAAGGCGAGAAGCACTGTTCGCCGACTCCCGGCATCTAGCACCACGCGGAGGAAGGACATCGGAGGAGCGGTGAGTGGCCTGATCCCAAGTACTGAAGCAATTTGACCACCCACTGGGCGAACGGACAACGTGGGGTACTGCCCAGAGACACGTTCTGCGGAACGGCTGAATCTGCATTCTGGTGCAGGAAGCCACCATCTTGGGCAACGGTCCCGCGACATACCACCCTAGACGGGGGAGACCTACACCGCTGCGCCCACCGCTAAGCCGGACCACAAATCACAGGTGGTGGTTCCCACACCTCTGTGCCTGTCGGCTGTATGTCCACTAGAACTGCCATGGGGAAAGGGGACAGGTCGCAGCCCAAGCTATCTTTCGACCAGAGGAAGGCGAAGGGGGAAGAGGGGGCAGCACAAACTTCCCCTCCACGCCCTACGACGTCCGAGAACTCCCTATGTTCCGAAATACGGGACATGCTGGGGACCATGGAAAAAGGTCTACAAGTCAGCATGACAGAGATTAGCACCAAAATCGACGCGCTGACGTACCGGATGGACCGCATGTCCGAGAGGGTGGACAGACATGCGGAGAGGCTGGACATGGCAGAGAGATGGCTCACAGAGGCGGAAGAGGCTCAAACGGAGTGGGATAAGGACCGCAGACAGTTTGGTCGACTGCTCCAGGTCATCCAAGATAAGACAGAGGATTTGGAGGCGCGCTCAAGGCGCTCCAACCTACGCATTACGGGTGTGGCGGAATCCACTAGCACCGGTAAAATGGAGCTGTTTGTGGAGAAACTCCTTCGGACCCTGTTAGGGGAAGATGTCTTCTCCCCTATGTTTATTGTTGAACGGGCCCACCGCACTCTGGGGCCGAAACCACAACCTGGCCTCCCGCCACGACCGATCATAGCAAAGCTGCTTAATTATCGGGACAGAGACTTGGCACTGCGACTAGCCAGAGAAAAGGGGAAGCTACAGTTTGAGGGCATGAACATCTCCCTATTCCCGGACTTCACGGCGAGAGTACAGGAGGAAAGGAAGCGCTTTGCCCCCTACAAGTGACGTAAATAATTAATTTACTCTCTTAATTTCTATGCAGGTAAGTACTTAATCAATAATAACTCAGATCGGAAGGAAAAAGACAGAGTCCGTGGTGTTAGAGTTCTTAGGGGTTTTATTCCTTAAAAAGGAATGGTCATGGCCAGGATATCATGTTCTGACCACCACAGGGGTGTCAGAAGGGATAGAGCGCTACATTTTATTAACAGTACATAGCTTATATACTTAATTTACACCATTGGAAACAGTATAGAAGGCGTAACAGCTGAGAGAAGACAAGATAACAGTATACACGTGGTACAAGTGCGTAATCAAGAGGCGTGAACTAGAGGTGTGTGCTAGAAACGTCACAGGTAGGTGTCACAAAAGGGGTGGCACTAACAGAAAATGTTGCAATGTCAGCAGAAATCGGAAACTTGGATGCGCGCGCAGCTGCATGACGTGTGATTGACGTGAAGCTGGAGGGTGCAGGGGACTTGACATTTACACTGACGGAAAGAGACAGAAGTCTGGCATGTCAGATCAACTTGTGCTTCTATCATATCTGGTATCTGATGTTTAGGAACTAAGCTATCTGGGCGGAAAGGTCTCTAGGGCAGAAGCTATTCTATACTTGCTGTGAGTGCGTGTATAAGCGCCTGAGTGTCTGTATGAGAAGCGTGGGGGCATGGGCCTTCCATGGAAGCATGGCAACAAGGGCTATGAATTACTTGAATTACTTGCATAGAGACAGGCCGGCCCTTTGGCTCTGCAGCTGAGGAAGGATGTTTACTGAAGCTAGCAGGCAGGAATGTATTTTCGGGGAGGGAAACAGATAACTCGAAGGTTATAGTCGATCTTGGCAGGCAGCAGGCTGAGCTGAGCGCGAGGGGCCGCGCTGAAAGTAAGTCAGAGTTCACGGGTACAGAGGCAGCCTGGGCAGAGGCCCTCGTAGTCAGAAGCCAGAAAAGAGGTTCGGTGGCAGAGATTCAGGGCCTACTCAGCCAGAGCTGAAAAACGTAGAAGTACACTACAAAGAGACGTTGGCATAGCATACTTAGGAACGGACCATTCAACCCATTCATGGTGGGTCTGAAAGAGGACATGTTAACGGTGGACGCAAATGTATTTGCGTCTTCATAGCTGGTACAGGAGGGAAGTTACATGCACTTTAACTCGTACATGGAGACGGTGGGGTACGCGCTAGGGAACACATCTTGACCATAAAATTTATATTTCCTCATTCCCTCCTTGTTCCCTACGGACCCTTCATGATATATTAATCATCATAATTTGGTCAGTTTGTTCTTGCAACATCATTTGCTCATCTTTCTTTCTTTGACGGTTTGAGAGAAAACTGGAATGTTCAATGCATGATGTGGCACACAGTCCGCATATTGCCGGCCCACACTGTAGGCACAGGCAGCAGCTGAATACTATGACAAGGCCGAAACCTAGGAAGGATAGGATCTTCCATCCCCAGGCTGTTAACGTTGTCCAGAACCAACCGGACCAAGTCCAGGTGCCTGGATTCTGATGTATCTGATTTGCAATTTTATGCAGACGGGTAATAGCTTGATAGACAGATGGTGCATTTTGTGGGATGAAAACGCAGCAACTTGACCCGATGACCTTACAGGCTCCACCTCTATCTGCCAAGATGACGTCAATAACAAGACGATTTTGAAGGACAACAACCCGCATAGCAGATTGCTCCTCTGTTAAGTTACCTAAGGCGGAGGCAGTTTCATGTACTACAGCTTCAAGTGTTCTAGTTAATCTACGTATTAATTTACTGTTTTGGACAGGTCCTAGAAAGAAAAAGAATCCTTTATTAAAATCAATGTACTGTTCCCATGCCGTTTCCGTGTAGTCGACAAGTGGGATATCTCTTCTGGGTCTATTCTTTACTAGATTCGTATTTCTATGGTAATCCGGGGGAGCTAGAAAAACAGGTGGCAGAAGGAATGCAATATAACAGGTACCATCCCAATCTGGAGGCAAACGTATGTATGCGGTATGACCACAAACAAAATAGGAATGACTGATAGCTTTGAAGGACGATTTACCATGGTCACTGAATTCGACCACAGTAGTGCATTTACTATGACCTAAGTGTACTGAACCTTTCTTTCGGACACATAATTCACCAGTGACTGGTAATACTAGCATATGGGGCAGAACTGGGGTAGCTTCGGATTCAACAGTAAGGATCATAAGGCTAATTGTGTAGTTACCTAATCCATATACTTCATTTTCTAGATCAGTTCCTATTCGAGTAGGGAGTCCCTCCTTATCAGGGTAACAGACGTCGAGCAGGACTAAGTTCAAGTTTCCCCAAACCCAGCCCCCATCGAAAACAGCAATATCAGGATCTAAGGAATTAATTATTTTAAACCATGCCCCACAGGAGCCATTGTGAGTGAACGGGTACGGAAAGAGGGGCAGAGCTCCCTTGTAGTTCTGGTAGGGAGGGAGTCGGCCACATATCCAGCAGTCTGTAGCATTGTTCGTCTGATGGGAATGGTGTAACATACTAATGAATGTATTGTTGCGCAGCGCAAGTCTGTAAGAGAGTTCGTGTGCAGGTAATTCACTAAAAGTGTGTTCAGCAGAGACATTGTAAACAGATTGTTCACGCTTGAAAATAGGCCAGTAGATAGGTAGCAGAATACTGGCAACAATAACTAAAATACTTAGAAAAAACATTATTAATAACGTCACTATACAGTGACTACGCAGCGATTTGCAGTATGTATTTCTTTTGACTTGTCTCTCTCTCTCTCTATCTCGATCTAGGGGATACATGTCAGAAACTATTTAACCGATTCACCTAGGGGAGGACTTAAACAATTAAACTGTCTGACTTGCTAGATCGGAGTTTCATACGGTATTCTTCTTGGGGAGTCTTTTCTCGTTCGGTAACAGTAAAGTCTTTTCCCTCAACACAGTCTTTGGTGGGGGTGGACGAGTCTCGATCAGGTTTCAGTCCAGAAAATTTTTTCACATGACTCGTGTGGACCCACCCCTTTCTCCCCTCTATCTTCACGGCGGTCCTCGTGGTGAGAAGGACGGTCTTCGGAGATTTCCAGCGGGGCTCCAGCGGACTTTTCCGGTCGAAATTCCGGACGAGTACCAGGTCCCCAGGACGGACCTCGTACGGCTTTACATCAGTGTTGTCAGGGAAGGCTGCGGCAACCTGTGAACGACATGATTGGAGTGCAGACATCAAGGAGGCAAGGTAATCTGTCAACATATTACAATCGACATCAGTGATTTTCTTCGGAATGGGCGTCCCCCACATATTCGGTGGTCTGCCAAAGACCACTTCGTACGGGGATAGCCCTGATCTTGAGTGGGCGACCATTCTCATGTAGAATAGTGCCACGGGCAGGGCGACTATCCAGTCGACCCCTTTCTCCTGACATATCTTTGCAAGGCGGATTTTTAGTGTCTGGTTATGCCTTTCTACAAGGCCTGCTGCTTCAGGATGTCGGACACAATGGAATTTCCACTGGTAACCTAACAGTAAAGAAACCTGCTTCATTAACTCGGAGGAGAAGGGTTGTCCATTATCTGAATACACGACACGGGGCAAACCGTACCGTGGGAAGAATTCACGAACCAACTGTCTGGCAGTGGTCGGAGCAGTATAGTCTGGAACTGGGTATGCTTCGGTCCAACGGGACAGAGCACAAACAATTACAAGGACATACTTGAATCCTCGACAACTGTTCATCTGGATATAATCCATCTGGAGGACTTCAAAAGGGTGATCGGGAGGATGAAATCCACCTTGCTCTACAGGGACGCTTTTACCTGGATTGAACTGACAACAGATCATGCAAGTACGCACTTTCTGTTTTGCTGCTGCTCGTAAGTGTTTATTGCTCCAGAGATTTTGTAAACTGTCTAACATCGCTTTCTCTCCTAGATGTGCCGGGCTATGTGCTGTATTAATCATGACTTGAACCATAGAGTCAGGGAGAAACCATGTAGATTTTCCCTTCGTCATCCAACCTTGATCTGTCTGGATCCCTCCTAGTTCAGTCCATTTCTTTATTTCATCGGGAGTCGCATGTGTCTGGATATCGATTACGTCTAGGGTGGGATCTCTAACTGCCATACACTTTGTCGGTACTATTGTCTTTGTCACATCAGTAATCTGGGTGTGAGTCAGTGCTGTATGTTTTGCTGTCTGGTCTGCCAGGTCGTTACCCTGGGAAACAGAATCTGTAACTTTGGTATGTGCTTTACACTTCATGACTGATATGCCCGAGGGCAAATGTATTGCTTCTAACAGTGCTTGAATGAGGGGACCGTGTTGAATCTTGGCCCCATGAGAGGTCAGGAAACCTCGTTCTTGCCAGAGGACTCCGAAGTCGTGTACAACTCCGAATGCATAACGGGAATCTGTGTATATGTTAACATTTCTGTTTTTGGCTAGAATATAAGCTCGGGTCAGAGCGATAAGCTCTGCTGCTTGAGCAGACAGTGTATCAATACGATGTGTTTCTTTAACTTCAGTTTCAGTGGTCACGGCATACGCGGCCACTAATTCTCCTGTACTTGTTCTCATGCATGAACCGTCCACATAAAGTGTCAGGTCTGGATTTGTCAGTGGGACATCTGTTAAGTCTCGTCGTGGCTTTGTTACTGCATTAATGATCTCTATACAATCATGCGGAACTGAATCTGTCATAATTGTAGGTAACAGTGTTGCTGGGTTCAGGATACTGCAGCGTCTGATTTCTATGTGTGGCTGGAATAGTGTTAATTCATAACCTGTCAATCGTGCTATAGTTAAGTGCTGAGTCTGGGTTCTGTTTAACAAAACCTCTACAGAGTGTGGTACTTGAACTGTTAACTGATGACCTAAAACAATTGAATCACTTTGTCTGATTGCTAACGCTGTTGCTGCTACTGACTTTAAGCATGCAGGGAGTGCCTGAGCTACTGAATCCAATGTACTTGAGAAATAAGCGCAAGGCTTATGTGAACCTGCTTGATCTTGAGTGAGGACAGACAACGCTGTACCATCACGTTCTGTAACAAAAAGTGTAAACGGTTTGCTGTAACATGGTGTTGCTAAAACTGGTGCTTGGCATAATGCTTTCTTTAATTCTTCAAAAGCTTGTGTGTGTTCCTGAGTCCAAGGGAGGGCAGTCGAAGTCGCTGCCTCCTGTGTCGTTAACTGGATGAGTGGTTTAGCTAGAAATGCATACCGAGGGATCCATTGTCTGCAGTACGAGGTGAGGCCTATGAAGGCCCGCACTTCCTTCTGTGTCTGGGGTTGCGGCATATTTACAATTAACTGAATGCGATCGGGAGTGAGCTGTCTCCCCACTTTGGACAGCAAGTGACCCAAGTACACAACTTGCTGAACACAGAATTGTAGCTTCGAAGGGGACACCTTGTGTCCCTTGTCGGCCAGAAAGTGTAAAACTGTCAGTGATGCTTGTTCACATTCGGGCTCACTTCGTGCGGTGATCAACAGATCATCGACGTATTGCAGTAAAGCGGTGTTAACGGGCATTTGAACACAATCTAGTTGTCTTTTCAGTGCTTGACTATAGATGCTGGGGCTTTCTGTGAATCCTTGAGGTGCGCATGAAAATTTGAAGCTGCGTCCATTTAAACTGAATCCGAAGAGATATTGGCTCTCTGGATCAATAGGCACGCTGAAGAAGGCGTTCTTGAGATCAATTACAGTAAAGAACGTTGCTTCTGAATCAATAGCAGTCAATAGGGATGAGATATCGGGGACCACAGGGAACTGTGGTATAATGCATTTATTTAATTCTCGAAGATCAATCACCAGCCGATATACTGGCGGTGCATTGGGATCAGTACGTTTAAGAATCGGAATGATGGGTGAATTACAGACATTGGAGTCGGTCTCGACGACCACTCCTTGGGCAATGAGCTCGTCAATGATTTTCAGTAAAGCCACTACAGCATCGGGTGGTAACTTGTATTGTCTGATTCGGGGTAATACAACACCTGCCTTGAGTGTAACACGGTATGGTGTAATGTGCATACAGCCTACATCGGTTGGGCCTTTTGCCCACAAGTAATCTGGTACATTTTTCAATCTGACATCGAATTCTCGCAAAACATAATGACCCTTGAAATCCCGTAGAAAGAGTCTAACTCCCTCCGGGGAACAGCATATTATAGCTCCTAGAGCCTTCAATGTTTTAATTCCTAACAGATTTTCTGGACATGATTTTGTAAGTAACAAGTCTGTAACACGTGATAACGGACCCACAGCCAGGGGAACTGGTTCTGATACCTCATTTACAATAGGCTGTCCTGAAAAACCAAGGGAAACATTCTGTGAGCCTGAGAGGGGTGCCCCTGGGACTTCATCATGACTGATCGTAGTGCGACTTGCCCCTGTGTCAATTAAAAACTTTCTGTCTTTTCCCAATACTTGACTGTGTACATAAGGACCTTCTTGATCTACAGGAATCTCAATAAGAGGCAAGCCACCTTCCCTCTCTAGGCTGTTTCATGTATATCGGGAATATTCGGGATAAGCGGACTGGGCATACTGGTACATCTGTTGTGAAACCTGCTGAGATGCGGCAATGGGCTGTGGCTGTGGTATCGCTACTGTCTGTGCTGGAGTCGAAGAAGCATGTATAGGCTGTGTATTCTGTGTATTCTGTGAAGACTGATGCTGGTCATGGTCTTGTCTAGGCGGATGCGGTCTTTCTTTAGTTTTACCTGTCGCTATGTTATGTTTCAGGACTGGGCATTCATGTACATAATGACCTGGCTGCTTGCAATAATTGCATGTCCCTTTAACGGGAGCTGCGGTGTGACTTGTCTGGGTCGTACCCTTTCTGTGACCGTCGGCTGGGACCGTTTGAGCCACTAACATTTTCATCTTCGTGTCTTTCATACGTTTCTGTTCCTGATCTTGTTCTTCTCTAATTCTGTTCTGGTGATATTGTAACATTTGTAACATCTGTGATGGCGTGTTTGCTTGCCATGTACTCTCGACCTTGTATACACGGTTTTTAACTAGCGGTAGGGAATTCTCGACTAACTTTGATACAAAAAGATGCGGGTATGATTCGCTACTTGGCTTGAGGCCACTATTAATAATAAAACATTTCTCGAATCTTGAATAAAAGTCACTAGTATCTTCATCATGTTTCTGTTTACAGGACGAGATGGCGTCCCAATCTTCCTTTCTAGTTGTCAATAATCTGGGCAGAACCTGTACTATCAAACCTGGTAATGCTTTAGTTTTGTCCCCAAGGCCTAACCCCGGGACCCGTTTTCTTTCTTCGTCCTCTATTTCTGCCCATGCAATCTTTGTGTCCCCCACCTCCCATTCTTTTTCTTTCAATTTCTCGAAGATACCCGTGGGCAACAGTACTTTTAACATTTTCATAATGTCATCATATGTGTAATCCCCCATTAGTAACATGTCTTTAAGCTCTCTGTGAAAACCTGCAGGGTCTTTATCATGACACGGGACTAGTTTCTTCATTTCTAACAGTTCTAGCTTGGTCAATGGCGTGTGTACATATACACGTTTCAAGACACGATCCTCACCCATAACAGGGTGCACTTCTCGTAAGGGGTTCTGACTTTCAATGCCACCCCCGCATTGCATGTGATACATTTTCCTTTCTGGGGGCGGGGCGGGAACGTATTCGGAGCTTACAAAAGTATTATATCTGTGTCGTTGTTCTAGAATTATTTGAATTAATTTGGTGCTTAAGCCTCTCCATCTATCCATGAGTAGTGCTTCTAGTGTTTCGTGTAAGGGACCTGGATCAGAATAATGTTTTCTGTATTTGATGAGGAGGTGCTGAATCATGTATACACTTGCTAATTTCTGTTCGTCGGGGGAGAGGTTCAGAAATGTCTGTGCCACTGTGTCATCATTATATATGTCTGCATTTTCGGCCCATGATACAGCTGATCGGGCTAGTTCTTGTTCATCCATAGAATTGAGTATGTGGTACCCAACTCGATCTCGAAGCCTTTTATCAGTTTCCTGGAACTGATGTTCAGCAGAATTCGGATTTGTCAAGGCAGAGAAGAAAACTCTCTTGCTTTCTGGACGGACGCCCTTCCTAAGGTAGGTTCCCTTACCTACATATGCTATGGTACCTGTAGTCTTTTCTGGTTCTTCAGATTCGTCTTCCTCCTCAGAGGAAGCTTTGTCTTTCTCTTTCTCGTGTATCTCTATTACTGTCTTTCTTATTTTCTTGTACATACTAGCTATGCAATTTTGTCTATCATGTTTACCTTCCGATATATTTTGACCCCACTTGTGGAGTGCCTCTATTTCATCCCGATCTGTCTCAGGCCTGTCTCGTTCTCTTATTAGACAATTTATGAAAAAACGTAATATATATGCTTGAGTGTCAACTTTCTGATGCTCCAAGGCATCTTTAATGCTTTCGGGATCTTTTCCAGTCTGTATAAACCGGTAGATTCTGTCTAGGTGTTCTTTCATACCTGAAAACATTAACAGAAAATCAGTAGCGGCTCGTAACCGCAATGATGCCATCATCATTCTATCCTCTTTTCCGGGTACTGGATCATATCTGCAAACTGTAAGTTGTCCTTTGAGTACGTCAAGACGGGGTGATTTGTACATAGTGGGACTCCGCATGTCCCCTAGGGATAATCTGTGCGTTAAGGGCGGGGTCTGAAGACCCGCGGTCGCACCTCCTGAAGCGGAGGCTTGGGCATCATCTCTACGTGGAGTCTGTATTTGAATTTGTCTTTTAGTAGGATCTGGTAGACGTGGTTTCGGTAGGTCTGTTTTGAGTGCAGGAAGCGGCGGGGCTGGCGGAACAGGGGAAGTCTGTCGTGGTACTGGCGAAGCATGATCTGGGGGCGGGGTG
Organism: Lissotriton vulgaris; assembly: GCF_964263255.1. Lineage (NCBI taxonomy): Eukaryota > Metazoa > Chordata > Amphibia > Caudata > Salamandridae > Lissotriton > Lissotriton vulgaris. The sequence continues at coordinate 243,604 of NW_028243657.1, forward strand.
CCACCCCCGTCCCTGTCAGTAGGCAGGGCACGAACAGGCAGATTGGTGTAAGCTGGAGCTACATCTTCTAGATAGGAATTCAGGAATATATCTTTAGTGGCCCTATGAGTTACTTTAGTTGGAACCAGTGGTGGCGGCAGATTTTTCGGTATTTCTGAAATGGCGTCAGGTGTACCCTCGGCCATAAGATACATGCCGTTTACTTGGCTACTTCGGATGCGATCTATTTGTTCTGCTTTTACTCGGATTCCTTCAGTAACTAGTTCATTTTCCCGTGCTTTCTCTGATTCTTTAAGTCTGTCTTCTCTACGGAGTGCTCTTTCAGCACGTTTATGTGATTCCTTACGCCAAAATTCTATGGCGTCTTTCTGAGATTGTCTGGCTTTCTTTTTCCGTAATGCCTCTTCTACCTTCACGATGCACTCGGCATCCCATGTTCCATTAGCTGGCCATCGGTGTCTTTCGTCTAGGTGCTTTGTATAATCGGTCCATAATTCTAGATACAATATGGCATCTATGCCATGCTTGTTATACATAAAGTTACCTGGAGTGTCCCTAGGGGGGATAGGAATTTCTTCCTCTAGTATCCCTTTCCTAGTTCCTATCTGCTTTAATTTGTTGAAAAACGGCATTTTGCCTACTTAATACTGAATGCGCGATCTTTGATACTTAATTCTGAATATAACTAGTTATACAAGAGAACACAATAATGCACATAAAAACAGTCACATTCATACCACGACATTAATCACATGAAGAGACATTTGAAACATAGATGAATACCCCCTATACCGGATGTACTGCTAAACAGTACAGATACACTGGTGTAACAGTGCATAAATTCAGAAATTCGGAATACTAGATATACTGCTAAACAGTACAGATACACTGCCTAAAAACAGTGCAGACCGGACTTGTGTACCCAAACCCGTCTAGATACGTCCCAGCAATGGTACTCACCGGGAAGCACGGAAACAGAAGGCCTCGGAAAACTCGACTGGACTCGACTCGAAACTTCGGAAAAATTTCGGGAAACTTCGGAAAACTTCGGAAAACTTCGGAAACCTGGTGGGCCTCTTGACACCTCGGACCTTGTTTCTTTCGGCTAGGCTCTGGTCGGGATCCTCCGCACTCCTCACCGCCTCGTCTGGGCACTGATCGCAGTCTTCGTCACCTCCGTGGGTCAGAGGGAGATGCAGGAAATCCTGCCGGTACGCGTATGGTCCATCTAACTGATGTCAGGGGACAGAGCTTGCAATGCGCCAACCGGCGCGTGAGGTGGGGGAGGGGTCCCTAATCGGGCGCCAAATGACGTAAATAATTAATTTACTCTCTTAATTTCTATGCAGGTAAGTACTTAATCAATAATAACTCAGATCGGAAGGAAAAAGACAGAGTCCGTGGTGTTAGAGTTCTTAGGGGTTTTATTCCTTAAAAAGGAATGGTCATGGCCAGGATATCATGTTCTGACCACCACAGGGGTGTCAGAAGGGATAGAGCGCTACATTTTATTAACAGTACATAGCTTATATACTTAATTTACACCATTGGAAACAGTATAGAAGGCGTAACAGCTGAGAGAAGACAAGATAACAGTATACACGTGGTACAAGTGCGTAATCAAGAGGCGTGAACTAGAGGTGTGTGCTAGAAACGTCACAGGTAGGTGTCACAAAAGGGGTGGCACTAACAGAAAATGTTGCAATGTCAGCAGAAATCGGAAACTTGGATGCGCGCGCAGCTGCATGACGTGTGATTGACGTGAAGCTGGAGGGTGCAGGGGACTTGACATTTACACTGACGGAAAGAGACAGAAGTCTGGCATGTCAGATCAACTTGTGCTTCTATCATATCTGGTATCTGATGTTTAGGAACTAAGCTATCTGGGCGGAAAGGTCTCTAGGGCAGAAGCTATTCTATACTTCCTGTGAGTGCGTGTATAAGCGCCTGAGTATCTGTATGAGAAGCGTGGGGGCATGGGCCTTCCATGGAAGCATGGCAACAAGGGCTATGAATTACTTGAATTACTTGCATAGAGACAGGCCGGCCCTTTGGCTCTGCAGCTGAGGAAGGATGTTTACTGAAGCTAGCAGGCAGGAATGTATTTTCGGGGAGGGAAACAGATAACTCGAAGGTTATAGTCGATCTTGGCAGGCAGCAGGCTGAGCTGAGCGCGAGGGGCCGCGCTGAAAGTAAGTCAGAGTTCACGGGTACAGAGGCAGCCTGGGCAGAGGCCCTCGTAGTCAGAAGCCAGAAAAGAGGTTCGGTGGCAGAGATTCAGGGCCTACTCAGCCAGAGCTGAAAAACGTAGAAGTACACTACAAAGAGACGTTGGCATAGCATACTTAGGAACGGACCATTCAACCCATTCATGGTGGGTCTGAAAGAGGACATGTTAACGGTGGACGCGAATGTATTTGCGTCTTCATAGCTGGTACAGGAGGGAAGTTACATGCACTTTAACTCGTACATGGAGACGGTGGGGTACGCGCTAGGGAACACATCTTGACCATAAAATTTATATTTCCTCACAAGAAACAGCTGAAAGACCTGGGGCTCGACTACGCCATGCTGTACCCTGCGAGGCTTCGCATCAACAGGCAAGGTCACTCACACTTTTTCACCGACCCAGCAGACCTTAAGAAATCCTTAAAGGAATGGGAGAAGGACAACCGCAACAATCAGGGAAGTAGGCGAGAGGACCTAGACGCCTCCTCCCACTTGAGTGACCAGGAGTAGCCGGACGCATAAGAGACGCTGCTGAACTGTTGGCGCTGGGCGGCGCAAAGACTTACACACAATCAGTGTGGACCCACCGAGTCATGTCTTTTGGGTGAGATCTAACTGTTTACTCCCGGACTGGTTGGTTAGCACTGTGGATTGGGTGGGGCCCGCTCCACTTGCCGGGGGGGGTCGAGGGGTAGACCCCTCCGCATAAGGGACTGGTATTGAGGAACTGTGAAGACTAGAGCTGGCAGGGCTCACTACTTCTGGGCGGGGGGCGGGACGGGAGCACGCGAGAGGTTACTAGCTCTGGTTTCCCAGCTGAGCCGTTTGCTGGCTAGATCCCTCTGCCCCTGCGCTTTTGGCTTCTGGCTCCTTCGGGAGCTATTTGGGGTTCTGTACAGTTCATAGTTGAGTACGGGGGGGATGCTGGGTGGTGATGATTCCTGTCTGACCGGGTTGGGGATGGTCGGCTGTGGGTGGGGGGGAGGCGGTTCTTTGGTTGTTCGTGTATTATTGCTGTCATGCTGTTTGGGGTTCGGGGTTTGCCGGGTGGGGGGTTTGTTTTTGCCGACTACTGCACTGTGTCTGTCACACTGTCTGCTCTGCGACATTTTACTTTCTAATCTGCCATGTCGACTGCTGACTCACTGAGTGCGGAGAGCTCTCTGGGCTCTTTGCGATTGCTGTCCTGGAACGTAAGGGGGCTTAACGATTTCCGCAAACTCAGGAAGGTCTTAGCCTATTTGCAACGCCATCACATTGACCTTGCTTTATTGCAGGAGACACATTTACCGCTTTCCAGCCCTATGTTGCAGGTGAGGGGCCTTGGCCCCGCTTGTGTCGCTGCGGGGTTCACAACGCATGCTAGAGGGGTGCTCATATGGGCTAATCCCAAATCCCGACTGTCGCTGACCCGGGTGGCAGTGGGCCCGGAGGGGAGGCTTGTGGTTGCACGTTGTGTTGGAAAAGATCATGATCTCTTGCTGGTGAATGTGTATGGCCCCAACTACGACTCCCCGGAGTTCTACTCTTCGCTTGCTGACAGCTGCAGGCAGTTTGTGGGCTCTAGAATGCTGTGGGGGGGGATTTTAACTTGGTGCTGAACCCGGACCTTGACAGATCTGCGGGCCCCCCTAGGTCCCCTGCAGCTTCCGCGTCCCTCCTTTTGTCGGAATGTGTGAAACTTGATTTACTTGATGTGTGGCGGCATAGACACTCGGGGCGGGGTGGGTTCACTCACTACTCGGCCTATCACAACATCCACACACGCATAGATTATTGGTTTGTTTCCCGCGTTTTGCTAGATATGGTTAAGGGTTGCACGGTTCTCCCGCGCACGCTGTCTGATCACTCGCCCTTGCTCCTGTTACTGGTGGCTCCTCCCAGGAGGATTCCCCCCTTCACGTGGAAGTTCCCCCCGTACTCCCTCTTAGATGAGGTTTTCAGAGGGGAACTCGCCGAAGACATAGAGACCTATTTCGCAACCAATGTGGGCTCAGTGGACAGCGTTCAAGTTCTCTGGGACGCATTTAAGGTTTACATCAGAGGGATGACTATGGCGAAGCATTCTGGGGTTCTCAAAGCTATCAGGCGACGTCTGCAGTTGCTCGAGTGGACTCGGGGGACGCAGCTGATGCGGTCGCGCTCAAGTCCTTGCTAGATGAATTTCAGGAGGAAGCGGACAGGGAAATTAAACATATGGGCAAATACGCGACGGCGCGTGCATATGGGGAACGGGAGCGGCCTGGTGCACTCCTAGCTAAACTTATGCGCAACAGTAGGCCCCCATTGGTTATTGAGGAGTTGGTGACGGCTGCTGGGGTGGTGGTTACGGAGGAGCAAGATATCTTGGCAGAATTTCATGCCTACTACACTGCCCTCTACTCCTCGAGGGACGCACATCTCGAGGAAGAAATCGATGACTATTTGAGCTACCTTCAGATACCCTTCCTGGCCGACTGGCAGAGGGAGTTTCTTATGGCCCCCATCCAGAAGGAGGAGATAACGGAAGCACTGGAGGGCATGAAATCCGGTAGCGCTCCTGGTGCGGATGGTCTCACGGTATCCTTCTACAAGGCCTTTCAGGCGCAACTGGTCCCGTACTTGATGCTCTTGTTCGATGATATTTGCCAGAAGGGCAGCATGTCGAAGTCCATGAGAGAGGCGTTGCTTATCACCATCCCTAAACCTGGCAAACCCCTTAATCAGTGTGGCTCCTACCGACCGCTATCGCTGATAAATGTGGACGCGAAACTGTATGCTAAGGTTCTTGCGACTCGTTTGTCGCTGCTGGTTCCCGGACCTGGTTGCCCCGGAGCAGGCTGGGTTTGTTCCCTCACGCAATCTCACTTATAATATCCGCACGGTCCTAGGCACGATCCAGCATGTTAAACACGAAAACAAAGCTGTGGCCATCTTCTTGGATATGGAGAAGGCCTTCGATTCTGTTGAGTGGTCGTTCATGCTGAGGGTCCTTCGTAAATTCGGCCTCGGGGAGCCGTTTTTGCAAATGTTGGGAGCCCTATACTACAAACCTACTGCGAGGCTGAAGATAGGTAACCTGGTCACTGCTCCCATCGAAATTGGGAGGGGCACGCGTCAAGGTTGTCCCCTCTCTCCGTTGCTGTATGCCATGGTAGCGGAGCCTCTCGCCTGCGCTATACAAGAGTACCATCGGTTTGAAGGGATAAACTTTCCGACGTACCAAATCGGTATCTCCACATATGCGGATGACACTCTGCTATATGTCCGGGACCCGGAGACTAACCTCTCTGCGGTGCTGCGGGAGGTGGTGAGGTTCGGGGCTCTTTCGGGCCTCCGCGTCAACTGGACTAAATCAGTAGCATTGCCCCTGACGCCGGTGACGCTCCCTTTCGACTCGGAGTACCCCTTGCAATGGACCACGGACTCTATTTGCTACTTAGGGATACGCATCATACAGACCCGGAGGTCCTGATCCGCGAGAATTATGGAGTGGCCTACTCCAAACTGATGGATGATGTCGAAGCGTGGTCTAGGCTCCCGCTTTCACTCATGGGCAGGATTGCGCTCATGAAGATGGTGGTGCTCCCCAGGTTCCTTTTTCTATTCGTGAATATACCAGTAGTCCTTTCCAAAGCCTTTTTCCGGCAACTTACCCAGACCCTTGTCCGCCTGGCGTGGGGGGGCAAACAGCCGCGGGTGCAGTGGCAAACGCTCACCCTTCCGTACGAACAGGGAGGCCTTGGGGCTCCAGATCTGGAGCGATACTATAGGCTTGCTCAGGGTGCGCACCTTCATACGTGGATTCATGGGGATCCAGGCATCCCTCATGTGAAATTGGAGCGGCTCTTTGCAGACCCCGTCCCGCTTCCGGCGACAGTATGTTATCCGCCTGATAGAAGGGTCGGCAATCTGGACTCCATAGCTGCCACGAATCATGCTTGGCATGCTCTGATCGGCTCCCGTGAGTGCACGCTGCTGTATTCACCTTTGCTCCGTGTAGAATGGGCGGCCTGGTTGGCTCCACTAACGGAGAAGGGCGTCCTGAAGGCGCTACGTGACCTAGGCATTGTTACCGTGGGAGATCTCTTTTCAAAGGGCACTCTGAAAACGCTGCAGCACGTCCTTCAATCCTGTCCCGGGGCAACGCTGCTTCATAGTTTTCAATATCACAGGGTCCGTAGAGCGGCTCTTGCCGTTTTAGGCCCGGACCTAGCTGAACCGCCGGAAGTGCCGGAACTCACCTATGTCATCAAGACCCCCTCAGCTCGCAAACTGATCACGGCTCTTAGGTCACTGGGTGATAGTCAACGGCAATATCCCCCCTCCAAGGCCCGTTTGGCCTGGCAGGCTGACCTCCAATCTCCCATCTCAGACGACATGTGGCGTTATTGTGCGACTAATACTAGGAAAATCTCGCTCAACGGTAGGCACCGTCTGGTGCATTTTAAATTCCTACAGCGGGTCTACTACACGCCTGAGAGGTTGCATAGGTATGGCCTTAGAGAATCAGCGGAGTGTGAGCGTTGCCACTTTCACACAGCAGACTTTCTCCATATGGCCTGGACTTGTCCTGCCATACATAAATACTGGGTAGAGGTCTTCGCGGACCTCAGCACTATCCTTGGTGAGGTGATCTTGCCTGACCCGGCGCTCGCCTTACTTGGTTTTTCAAAACCCCTTCCTGTTGCTCTGCGACGACTTGCGGACATGGCATTACTTACGGCAAAGCGGCTGATAGCACTATGTTGGATGCGGGGGCCAGTCCCTACTAAAAAAAGATGGGAAACAGACTTGCTTTACTGTTGCACGCAATCGGAAGTGTATAGTGAACTCCTCCCGCCAAAGAGTAGACCCAAAAACTTTTGGGGTATGTTTCGGGCGTTTCAGAGTGCGAAAGAGGATGGTGAGTCGGATCCAGAGAGTGTGGAGCTTGATGTGCTACAGGAGGAGGGGGCTGCATCAGCTGTGGATGAGGAGTGTGTCAGTTGAAGGCCTTAACGTTGTGTCAGTGTGGTGTTTCACGCCTGACTTTTGAGGTGTTTTGCGTTGGGGGTTGCTTGTGACGGCTGTTCTGGTTTGTGGCGACCGCTGTCCCCTTCCCAGAGCGTTATCCCGCCTTAGTGGGCGTTTGCTTATCTCCCTTAGCCTAGCTGAGGGGTTCATGGTTGTGGTGCAAAGTGGGAGGTGGGTGGTGGACACAGGTTTAGGTAGTCTGGCTTGTTCTTCTTTGGGGGTGGGTGGGTTTGTTATGGTCTGGGGGATCTCCCCCCCTTTATTCTCCTTTCCCTGGGTCCCCGTTGGTGCTGCCCTCGACTCTGGGTTTTTACGCAGTTCTTCCCGGATGGCTATTTTGATCCTGCCAATCTGGCACGCCATGTTGCACCTGGGTCTGATTTTGTTGGCGTTGCGGGGTGTGCATCCTGCTTATATGTTATGGTCATCCAATGGTAGCTACTATGATCTATTGCCTCTGCACACTTGTTCCACACCTGCAGTTTCGCCACCAGGCCCTCGGGCTGTTGGTCTTTACGTCTGTATAACTTACCTTTACCCAGGGATTGGAGGGTGTTTTTTTCTGATGCCGCCGGCCTCCGGGTTGTAAGCGATGTTGGCTGTGTATGTGACTTGAGGTTGCAATAAAGTATAAATTTAATAAAAAAAAAAAAATGTAGAAGACCCCCAATCAAATCTCAAAAAACGAGGCCTAGCAGAAAACTGGTGACAAAACGTACTTTGAAAGTAAAAGTAGGCCCAAGTACCCCTTACCACAAACCACTTGCAAGCAACCAAGAAAAAATATCCATAGCCAGCATCGCTCCAAGACTCGAAAACCCCCCCACCCAAACACATGCACTAGAAATACTGCTAACCCTAATGAACCCTAAGTTAACAATAGTGGCAAAGGCTTTCTTTAACTATGCCAAATCCCCCCTTTCCCACCATGGATTTTCTTCAAATGACTTGCAACCAAAATACACATTCTCACGAGTGCTCAAAGACCCCAGAACTCAGTTGCAAAAATCTAGAACACCCTGAAACACATGCAATCCTGCTGCTAGGGCTAACCCTAACGAACCCTAAGTTACAAAAAGTGCCAAAAGGCTTTTCCGCGAGGATTTTGTACCAACCACTTCTACCCGGTATTAGACCTTCCCAGGAAAGCCCCAAGACCCGCCAACCCACCCGCCAAAAAGCATAACACCCCCAAACAGGCCAAAAGCAAAATCTCATACTTGCAATATTTCTCGGCCTTCGGTCCAAACGCGCTGCGTAGATAGGCCATAGGTCCGGTTTGCCACCACGGATTTCCTGAAAAGCAAATGCAATCAAGAGTGTCCCAGCAGTGGTCCCAGACCCCGAAACTCACCCACAAACACCAGGAAGCCCCCCAAACAGGCCCCCGAAAACGCTACATTGAGCAAAATGTCTGAAATAGCAACAAAAAAAATCGGCGTGGATTTTGTCCAAACCACTTTTATCCGGTATTAGAGCTTCCCAGCAATGGCCCCAGAGCCGTCAACCCAGGAGAAAACGAGTAGAAGACCCCCAAACAGCCAAAGAGCAAAAGTACAAAAATGGGGACTTTGTCATTTTTTTCCAAATTTCCCAAATCACTCCGCGCGCGCTCTGCAGCTAGGCCCTAAGTCCCCTCTGCCACCATGGATTTGCTTTAAACCTCTTGCAAAGTAAAGTATATATAGCCAGCAGTGCGCCCAGACCCCGAAACCCACCCACAAACACCAGGAAGCCCCCCAAACAGGCCCCCGAAAACGCTACATTGAGCAAAATGTCAGAAATAGCACAAAAAAATCGGCCTGGATTTTGTCCCAACCACTTCTACCCGGTATTAGACCTTCCCAGGAATGCCCCAAGACCCGCCAACCCACCTGCCAAAAAGCATAACACCCCCAAACAGGCCAAAAGCAAAATCTCATACTTGCAATATTTCTCGGCCTTCGGTCCAAACGCGCTGCGTAGCTAGGCCATAGGTCCGGTTTACCACCACGGATTTCCTGAAAAGCAAATGCAATCAAGAATAGAGTGTCCCAGCAGTGCTCCCAGACCCCGAAACCCACCCACAAACACCAGGAACCCCCCCAAACAGGCCGCCGAAAACGCTACATTGAGCAAAATGTCAGAAATAGCACAAAAAAAAATCGGCCTGGATTTTGTCCCAACCACTTCTACCCGGTATTAGACCTTCCCAGGAATGCCCCAAGACCCGCCAACCCACCCGCCAAAAAGCATAACACCCCCAAACAGGCCAAAAGCAACATCTCCTACTTACAATATTTCTCGGCCTTCGGTCCAAACGCGCTGCGTAGCTAGGCCATAAGTCGGGGTTGCCACCACGGATTTCCTGAAAAGCAAATGCAATCAAGATTAGAGTGTCCCAGCAGTGCTCCCAGACCCCGAAACCCACCCACCAACACCAGGAAGCCCCCCAAACAGGCCCCCGAAAACGCTACATTGAGCAAAATGTCAGAAATAGCAACAAAAAAAATTGGCGTGGATTTTGTCCAAACCACTTTTATCCGGTATTAGAGCTTCCCAGCAATGGCCCCAGAGCCGTCAACCCAGGAGAAAACGAGTAGAAGACCCCCAAACAGCCAAAGAGCAAAAGTACAAAAATGGGGACTTTGTCATTTTTTTCCAAATTTCCCAAATCACTCCGCGCGCGCTCTGCAGCTAGGCCCTAACTCCCCTCTGCCACCATGGATTTGCTTCAAACCTCTTGCAAAGTAAAGTATGTATAGCCAGCAGTGCGCCCAGACCCCGAAACCCACCCACAAACACCAGGAAGCCCCCCAAACAGGTCCCCGAAAACTCTACATTGAGCAAAATATCAGAAATAGAAAAAAAAATCGGCCTGGATTTTGTCGCAACCACTTCTACCCGGTATTAGACCTTCCCAGGAATGCCCCAAGACCCGCCAACCCACCCGCCAAAAAGCATAACACCCCCAAACAGGCCAAAAGCGAAATCTCATACTTGCAATATTTCTCGGCCTTCGGTCCAAACGCGCTGCGTAGCTAGGCCATAGGTCCGGTTTGCCACCACGGATTTCCTGAAAAGCAAATGCAATCAAGATTAGAGTGTCCCAGCAGTGCTCCCAGACCCCGAAACCCACCCACAAACACCAGGAAGCCCCCAAACAGGCCACCGAAAACGCTACATTGAGCAAAATGTCAGAAATAGCAACAACAAAAAAAATCGGCCTGGATTTTGTCCCAATCACTTCTACCCGGTATTAGACCTTCCCAGGAATGCCCCAAGACCCGCCAACCCACCCGCCAAAAAGCATAACACTCCCAAACAGGTCAAAAGCAACATCTCCTACTTACAATATTTCTCGGCCTTCGGTCCAAACGCGCTGCATAGCTAGGCCATAAGTCGGGGTTGCCACCACGGATTTCCTGAAAAGCAAATGCAATCAAGATTTGAGTGTCCCAGCAGTGCTCCCAGACCCCGAAACTCACCCACAAACACCAGGAAGCCCCCCAAACAGGCCCCCGAAAACGCTACATTGAGCAAAATGTCAGAAATAGCACCAAAAAAAATTGGCCTGGATTTTGTCCAAACCACTTTTATCCGGTATTAGAGCTTCCCAGCAATGGGCCCAGAGCCGTCAACCCAGGAGAAAACGAGTAGAAGACCCCCAAACAGCCAAAGAGCAAAAGTACAAAAATGGGGACTTTGTCATTTTTTTCCAAATTTCCCAAATCACTCCGTGCGCGCTCTGCAGCTAGGCCCTAACTCCCCTCTGCCACCATGGATTTGCTTCAAACCTCTTGCAAAGTAAAGTATATATAGCCATCAGTGCGCCCAGACCCCGAAATTCACCCACAAACACCATAAAGCCCCCCAAACAGCCCCCCGAACATGCTACATTGAGCAAAATGTCAGAAATAGCAACAACAAAAAAATCTGCGTGGATTTTGTCCAAACCACTTCTACCCGGTATTACACCTTCCCAGGAATGCCCCAAGACCCGCCAACCCACCCGCCAAAAAGCATAACACCCCCAAACAGGCCAAAAGCAACATCTCCTACTAACAATATTTCTCGGCCTTCGGTCCAAACGCGCTGCGTAGCTAGGCCATAAGTCGGGGTTGCCACCACGGATTTCCTGAAAAGCAAATGCAATCAAGATTAGAGTGTCCCAGCAGTGCTCCCAGACCCCGAAACCCACCCACCAACACCAGGAAGCCCCCCAAACAGGCCCCCGAAAACGCTACATTGAGCAAAATGTCAGAAATAGCAACAAAAAAAATTGCCGTGGATTTTGTCCAAACCACTTTTATCCGGTATTAGAGCTTCCCAGCAATGGCCCCAGAGCCGTCAACCCAGGAGAAAACGAGTAGAAGACCCCCAAACAGCCAAAGAGCAAAAGTACAAAAATGGGGACTTTGTCATTTTTTTCCAAATTTCCCAAATCACTCCGCGCGCGCCCTGCAGCTAGGCCCTAACTCCCCTCTGCCACCATGGATTTGCTTCAAACCTCTTGCAAAGTAAAGTATGTATAGCCAGCAGTGCGCCCAGACCCCGAAACCCACCCACAAACACCAGGAAGCCCCCCAAACAGGTCCCCGAAAACTCTACATTGAGCAAAATATCAGAAATAGAAAAAAAAATCGGCCTGGATTTTGTCCCAACCACTTCTACCCGGTATTAGACCTTCCCAGGAATGCCCCAAGACCCGCCAACCCACCCGCCAAAAAGCATAACACCCCCAAACAGGCCAAAAGCGAAATCTCATACTTGCAATATTTCTCGGCCTTCGGTCCAAACGCGCTGCGTAGCTAGGCCATAGGTCCGGTTTGCCACCACGGATTTCCTGAAAAGCAAATGCAATCAAGATTAGAGTGTCCCAGCAGTGCTCCCAGACCCCGAAACCCACCCACAAACACCAGGAAGCCCCCAAACAGGCCACCGAAAACGCTACATTGAGCAAAATGTCAGAAATAGCAACAACAAAAAAAATCGGCCTGGATTTTGTCCCAATCACTTCTACCCGGTATTAGACCTTCCCAGGAATGCCCCAAGACCCGCCAACCCACCCGCCAAAAAGCATAACACTCCCAAACAGGTCAAAAGCAACATCTCCTACTTACAATATTTCTCGGCCTTCGGTCCAAACGCGCTGCATAGCTAGGCCATAAGTCGGGGTTGCCACCACGGATTTCCTGAAAAGCAAATGCAATCAAGATTTGAGTGTCCCAGCAGTGCTCCCAGACCCCGAAACTCACCCACAAACACCAGGAAGCCCCCCAAACAGGCCCCCGAAAACGCTACATTGAGCAAAATGTCAGAAATAGCACAAAAAAAAATTGGCCTGGATTTTGTCCAAACCACTTTTATCCGGTATTAGAGCTTCCCAGCAATGGGCCCAGAGCCGTCAACCCAGGAGAAAACGAGTAGAAGACCCCCAAACAGCCAAAGAGCAAAAGTACAAAAATGGGGACTTTGTCATTTTTTTTCAAATTTCCCAAATCACTCCGTGCGCGCTCTGCAGCTAGGCCCTAACTCCCCTCTGCCACCATGGATTTGCTTCAAACCTCTTGCAAAGTAAAGTATATATAGCCATCAGTGCGCCCAGACCCCGAAATTCACCCACAAACACCATAAAGCCCCCCAAACAGGCCCCCGAACATGCTACATTGAGCAAAATGTCAGAAATAGCAACAACAAAAAAATCTGCGTGGATTTTGTCCAAACCACTTCTACCCGGTATTACACCTTCCCAGGAATGCCCCAAGACCCGCCAACCCACCCGCCAAAAAGCATAACACCCCCAAACAGGCCAAAAGCAACATCTCCTACTAACAATATTTCTCGGCCTTCGGTCCAATTGCGCCGCGTAGCTAGGCCATAAGTCGGGGTTGCCACCACGGATTTCCTGAAAAGCAAATGCAATCAAGATTAGAGTGTCCCAGCAGTGCTCCCAGACCCCGAAACCCACCCACAAACACCAGGAACCCCCCCAAACAGGCCCCCGAAAACGCTACATTGAGCAAAATGTCAGAAATAGCACAAAAGAAAATCGGCCTGGATTTTGTCCCAACCACTTCTACCCGGTATTACACCTTCCCAGAATTGCCCCAAGACCCGCCAACCCACCCGCCAAAAAGCATAACACCCCCAAACAGGCCAAAAGCAACATCTCCTACGTACAATATTTCTCGGCCTTCGGTCCAATTGCGCTGCGTAGCTAGGCCATAAGTCGGGGTTGCCACCACGGATTTCCTGAAAAGCAAATGCAATCAAGATTAGAGTGTCCCAGCAGTGCTCCCAGACCCCGAAACCCACCCACAAACACCAGGAAGCCCCCCAAACAGGCCCCCGAAAACGCTACATTGAGCAAAATGTCAGAAATAGCAACAAAAAAAATTGGCGTGGATTTTGTCCAAACCACTTTTATCCGGTATTAGAGCTTCCCAGCAATGGCCCCAGAGCCGTCAACCCAGGAGAAAACGAGTAGAAGACCCCCAAACAGCCAAAGAGCAAAAGTACAAAAATGGGGACTTTGTCAGTTTTTCCCAAATTTCCCAAATCACTCCGCGCGCGCTCTGCAGCTAGGCCCTAACTCCCCTCTGCCACCATGGATTTGCTTCAAACCTCTTGCAAAGTAAAGTATATATAGCCAGCAGTGCGCCCAGACCCCGAAACCCACCCACAAACACCAGGAAGCCCCCCAAACAGGCCCCCGAAAACGCTACATTGAGCAAAATATCAGAAATAGAAAAAAAAATCGGCCTGGATTTTGTCCCAACCACTTCTACCCGGTATTAGACCTTCCCAGGAATGCCCCAAGACCCGCCAACCCACCCGCCAAAAAGCATAACACCCCCAAACAGGCCAAAAGCAAAATCACATACTTGCAATATTTCTCGGCCTTCGGTCCAAACGCGCTGCGTAGCTAGGCCATAGGTCCGGTTTGCCACCACGGATTTCCTGAAAAGCAAATGCAATCAAGATTAGAGTGTCCCAGCAGTGCTCCCAGACCCCGAAACCCACCCACAAACACCAGGAAGCCCCCCAAACAGGCCCCCGAAAACGCTACATTGAGCAAAATGTCAGAAATAGCAAAAACAAAAATCGGCCTGGATTTTGTCCCAACCACTTCTACCCGGTATTAGACCTTCCCAGGAATGCCCCAAGACCCGCCAACCCACCTGCCAAAAAGCATAACACCCCCAAACAGGCCAAAAGCAACATCTCCTACTTACAATATTTCTTGGCCTTCGGTCCAAACGCGCTGCGTAGCTAGGCCATAAGTCGGGGTTGCCACCACGGATTTCCTGAAAAGCAAATGCAATCAAGATTAGAGTGTCCCAGCAGTGCTCCCAGACCCCTAAACCCACCCACAAACACCAGGAAACCCCCAAACAGGCCCCCGAAAACGCTACATTGAGCAAAATGTCAGAAATAGCAACAAAAAAACAATCGGCCTGGATTTTGTCCCAATCACTTCTACCCGGTATTAGACCTTCCCAGGAATGCCCCAAGACCCGCCAACCCACCCGCCAAAAAGCATAACACTCCCAAACAGGTCAAAAGCAACATCTCCTACTTACAATATTTCTCGGCCTTCGGTCCAAACGCGCTGCATAGCTAGGCCATAAGTCGGGGTTGCCACCACGGATTTCCTGAAAAGCAAATGCAATCAAGATTTGAGTGTCCCAGCAGTGCTCCCAGACCCCGAAACTCACCCACACACACCAGGAAGCCCCGCAAACAGGCCCCCGAAAACGCTACATTGAGCAAAATGTCAGAAATAGCACAAAAAAAAATTGGCCTGGATTTTGTCCCAACCACTTCTACCCGGTATTACACCTTCCCAGGAATGCCCCAAGACCCGCCAACCCACCCGCCAAAAAGCATAACACCCCCAAACAGGCCAAAAGCAAAATCTCATACTTGCAATATTTCTCGGCCTTCGGTCCAAACGCGCTGCGTAGCTAGGCCATAGGTCCGGTTTGCCACCACGGATTTCCTGAAAAGCAAATGCAATCAAGATTAGAGTGTCCCAGCAGTGTTCCCAGACCCCGAAACTCACCCACAAACACCAGGAAGCCCCCCAAACAGGCCCCCAAAAACGCTACATTGAGCAAAATGTCAGAAATAGCAACAAAAAAAATTGGCGTGGATTTTGTCCAAACCACTTTTATCCGGTATTAGAGCTTCCCAGCAATGGGCCCTGAGCCGTCAACCCAGGAGAAAACGAGTAGAAGACCCCCAAACAGCCAAAGAGCAAAAGTACAAAAATGGGGACTTTGTCATTTTTTCCAAAATTTCCCAAATCACTCCGTGCGCGCTCTGCAGCTAGGCCCTAACTCCCCTCTGCCACCATGGATTTGCTTCAAACCTCTTGCAAAGAAAAGTATATATAGCCAGCAGCGCGCCCAGATCCCGAAACTCACCCACAAACACCAGGAAGCCCCCCGAACAGGCCCCCGAAAACGCTACATTGAGCAAAATGTCAGAAATAGCACAAAAAAAATCGGCCTGGATTTTGTCCCAACCACTTCTACCCGGTATTAGACCTTCCCAGGAATGCCCCAAGACCCGCCAACCCACCCGCCAAAAAGCATAACACCCCCAAACAGGCCAAAAGCAACATCTCCTACTTACAATATTTCTCGGCCTTCGGTCCAAACGCGCTGCGTAGCTAGGCCATAAGTCGGGGTTGCCACCACAGATATCCTGAAAAGCAAATGCAATCAAGATTAGAGTGTCTCAGCAGTACTCCCAGACACCGAAACCCACCCACAAACACCAGGAAGCCCCCCAAACAGGCCCCCGAAAATGCTACATTGAGCAAAATGTCAGAAATAGCACAAAAGAAAATCGGCCTAGATTTTGTCCCAACCACTTCTACCAGGTATTAGACCTTCTTAGGAATGCCCCAAGACCCGCCAACCCACCCGCCAAAAAGCATAACACCCCCAAACAGGCCAAAAGCAACATCTCCTACTTACAATATTTCTCGGCCTTCGGTCCAAACGCGCTGCGTAGCTAGGCCATAAGTCGGGGTTGCCACCACGGTTTTTCTGAAAAGCGAATGTAATCAAGATTAGAGTGTCCCAGCAGTGCTCCCAGACCCCGAAACTCACCCACAAACACCAGGAAGCCCCCCAAACAGGCCCCCGAAAATGCTACATTGAGCAAAATGTCAGAAATAGCAACAAAAAAAAATCGGCCTGGATTTTGTCCCAACCACTTCTACCCGGTATTAGACCTTCCCAGGAATGCCCCAAGACCCGCCAACCCACTTGCCAAAAAGCATAACACCCCCAAACAGGCCAAAAGCAAAATCTCATACTTGCAATATTTCTCGGCCTTCGGTCCAAACGCGCTGCGTAGCTAGGCCATAGGTCCGGTTTGCCACCACGGATTTCCTGAAAAGCAAATGCAATCAAGATTAGAGTGCCCCAGCAGTGCTCCCAGACCCCGAAACTCACCCACAAACACCAGGAAGCCCCCCAAACAGGCCCCCGAAAACGCTACATTGAGCAAAATGTCGGAAATAGCAACAAAAAAAATCGGCGTGGATTTTGTCCAAACCACTTTTATCCGGTATTAGAGCTTCCCAGCAATGGCCCCAGAGCCGTCAACCCAGGAGAAAATGAGTAGAAGACCCCCAAACAGCCAAAGAGCAAAAGTACAAAAATGGGGACTTGGTCATTTTTTTTTTAAATTTCCCAAATCACTCCGCGCGCGCTCTGCAGCTAGGCCCTAACTCCCCTCTGCCACCATGGATTTGCTTCAAACCTCTTGCAAAGTAAAGTATATATAGCCAGCAGTGCGCCCAGACCCCGAAACCCACCCACAAACACCAGGAAGCCCCCCAAACAGGCCCCCGAAAACGCTACATTGAGCAAAATGTCAGAAATAGCACACAAAAAAATCGGCCTGGATTTTGTCCCAACCACTTCTACCTGGTATTAGACCTTCCCAGGAATGCCCCAAGACCCGCCAACCCACCCGCCAAAAAGCATAACACCCCCAAACAGGCCAAAAGCAACATCTCCTACTTACAATATTTCTCGGCCTTCGGTCCAAACGCGCTGCGTAGCTAGGCCATAAGTCGGGGTTGCCACCACGGATTTTCTGAAAAGCAAATGCAATCAAGATTAGAGTGTCCCAGCAGTGCTGACAGACCCCGAAACTCACCCACAAACAGACGGAACCCCCCCTAAGAGCACCTCAAAGGCAAGCAAGTCAGCAAAAACACTGAAAAATTTGCGCCTCGGATTTGGTCCAAACCACTTTTAGAGCTTCCCAGCAATGGCCCCAGAGCCGTCAACTCACCTGCAAAGAGGTAGAACAACACCCCCACAAGTGCTGAGTCTTTCTTCATTGGGCGTAAACCAGCCCTCTGCTTTGATGGAAATAGGAGTCTGGAGGAGGAGGATAGAGGAGCATGTTCTTCTGAACTTGTGAACCTGAGGAATGTAGACTGCGGCACCTTCAAATCAATTAGCAAACAAGTGAAGACAGTTCTGCTGATGGGCTTGTTTTTGTGATTATCTGATTAAAATTTGAAATATATTAACTGTGCACAACAAAGAAAGACAAACACACAGGAATAAAAGTGAATAAGGACGAAAAAGAAAGTTATTGATTCGTTGTCTCATTTTCAGGGCTCGGTATCACGGTCCAGGAATAAGAATAAGGCTTTGTCATCATACTCTGCGAATTCAGGCAGGGTGAGCTCAGTGTCACCTGACAGAGTAGAAATTCCCTCATCTATGTTGCTGGCCACCTCGTCTTCATCCGGCGCGCTTTCTCGTACTCTGAAATCTGGTGGTATGAGGTGCTGATTCATCTTGATCATTGTTAACCTCTCCACATTTTTGGGCGAGAGGCGGCTCCGTTTGGGAGTTACAATGCTACCAGCAGCACTGAAAACACGTTCAGAAGACACGCTTGCGAGTGGGCAAGACAAGTAGTTTAAAGCCAGGTTGGTGAGCTGTGGCCACAATTCTTTTTTCCCATGCCAATACGCCAATGGGTCAGCATTAACATAGACCTCTGTTGAGTCATTCAGATAGTCCTTCACCATCGACTCAAGGTCCTCATCCAAGGTTCCTCCACTTTGCTTAGCTGTTGCTGTGCCTCTGACCTTTTGAGAACCAAACCCAAGCCGAGCTAGCCAATCCTCTTCAGCCTCCAATGTTTCTGTTGTGTCTGGTGCAGATGATCCGGTTGCCGGTGTCTTTAACGGCTGAGAGGCCACTTGTGCCACAGCCACAGGTGCAGAAGTGGATTGTTTTGACTGGGGCTGGCCTGCTGATGCTGATGTACTACCATTTCCTTCAATTTGCTGCCGTTCTCTTTCAAACCTCTTGGCTGACAAGGCTAGCCAACGTTTGTACTTTGGAACATGTTCATCATCAAAAGGAAAGAATGCTTGGCCTGCCAGCGCCTTTTTGTAGCGTGGATCCAAAATAGTAGCACAAATGTAATGCTGTTCTGAGTGGATCATTTTAAGACGTTCATCACCTTGTAGGAGCTCTAATAATTTCTCAGCCAGAACAAAAGAGTCTTGGTTTTTTACATCTTTTTCAAACACAGAACACACCTCCTTCAGTTGGTGCTCCAGCATGTACAACAATGGGATAGCTTTTCCCAAATTACAGTCCTCCTTGCTGACTGCACGCGTGAAGAACTCAAAAGACGAAGCATGCGTGTCAGGCTTTGAACTATGTTCCATTGCGCCGCACCCATCCTCAGGTCCTCCTGAGCTGTACCCTCTGTTAAGAAATATTGATCGAGTACCGTATACTGCTCATACAGACGCTCAAGCATGTAGAAGGTTGAGTTCCAACGTGTTACCACCTCCTGGATGAGTGCTTTCACTGGCATTTGACGTTGATATAGCAGGCTCCTCAGCTGCTTCCGGGCCTTAAAAGAATGGCAGAAATGGTTGCACATTTTTCGGCAGGTGTCCAATACTCTGTACGCTGCACTGTCTTTATTACCCAAGAATTTTTGGACAACCAGGTTTATACAGTGCGCCAAACACGGCACTCTGAAATACTCTCCCAGCCTCATGGCCTTAACTATATTGGCGCCATTGTCCGTGGAAACATAACCAACCTGGCGTTTTTTTGGGGACAGCCACTTAAGGACCTTTGTGTTAAAGACATCCAAAATGTTTTCTGCTGTGTGACGTTTCTCCAAACCAAAATGGCTAGTGTTGCATGTTTCCGAGCAGCTTTAAAAACAATGTCCGCGTCAACACATGCGTTTAGCTGTGCTTTAGCCCCTGAAAAAGAGACCCAGTGTGCAGTGATGCACATGTAATCAGCGCTAAGCATGGGCGGAAAATCCGTTTCGCTCGCGGATTTTGCGGATTTTCGGTAAATTCGCAATCCGCGAGATTCGCGAATCTCCCGCAAAATCCGCAAATCCGCGAGCAGCGGATTTTGCTTGCACTGTTCGCGTGAGTTCGCGGCTTCCCAGTACAACTTCGCGCCCCGCGAATAAGTGCAAAATTGCAGAAATACGATCTTAGCAAAACTGAAACTACTTACCAGGTTCAAAAGTTCAGGCTCATCATTAGTAGCCATTTCCTGTAGTGCTTCCTGAGGGGCCCCTCCAGAGTTCAGTTGCCAGTTGCAACTATTATGTGACCCTGCTCTGAACCTCAGAATAGTTACACATATGCCACAAAGGTCCTGAATTACAGCTAAGGGAGACAAGCAGGAGCCAGGCTGGAAGTTCAAATCCATTAATCAGCCCCTAATTCATTATTGTCAGTTGGGGCAGGGCAGGTGTTGTAACTAATTTTGCAACAATGAAAGCACTTAGTAAGTGCAAAAGATCACTAATCAGGAAGCACTAAGGAAGCAGGTGCCAGCTAAAAAAATATTCTGTGACACATTAATCAGCCCCAAATTAATTCAGGTCACTTGAGGCAGGGAAGGTGTGCTTGCGTTGCCACAATAATGTACACTGACTGGACAACCAGAGGGTGCTGTGATGAAACAGAGGGTGGCATGGGTGGGCCAGAAGGTGGCATGAGTAGTCAGAGAGTGGCAGTGGTGACAGAGAGTGGCAGTGATGAAGAAGAGTGTCCCAAACAGGCTGGACATGTAAAAACAACAAGTTCGCGAAACTTGCGACCCGACAGGTAAGTTAGCAATTTGCGACATTGTACAAAACCCTCGCGAACTGGCAGAAACCCACGCAAACACAAAAAAAATAAAAATCCGCAAATTCGCGAGAATTCGCGGATTTTGCGGATTGCGAGTTCGCAAATCCGCAAAATTCGCGAACGCGAGATTCGCAAAATTCGCCCATGCTTAATCAGCGCCTGCGCCACTGGTCCACATGTCTGTTGTCAGATGTATAGTGTGAATAGCACTCTTCTGCAAAGCTGCCCCAATCACCTTCAGAACATCTTCATGTAGTGCTGGAACCGCAACTCGGGCAAAATAGAACCGGCTAGGAACCTTCCATTTAGGGCAGAGCGCTGCCACTAATTCTAGAAAACCAACCCCTTCTACAAAAGAAAAAGGGAGAAGGTCCAGAGCTAGCATTTTAGCCAGCTTAGTGTTATACAGACGCGTCAGTGGGTGGTTGCGTTCATATTGCGCTTCTGTAAACAACATCTTTTTAATGTTGCCCTGGACCAAGGATTTACGGGATGATGATGATATCTTCGACCCAGTTACGCTCGCTGATGAACTTTTCCGCATTGATGTCTCACTCTCTCCCACACTCTTAGTGTGGCTCACATGGGGTGTGCTGCTGACAGGGGTACTGGGTGCAAGTGAAGTGTTTGAATCGTCTTCTTCCTCCTCGTCATCATCAGATGAAAAATCAACGTTTTCATTACGTGCAATTCGGGCTTCCTTGACCGCCTCTAGGTGCGCAAACCATTGGACAGGGTGCGCTCTCCTAAGATGACCTCCCTGGCCTCCCGTACCATAGTTGGTACCAAACTTACCACGACTAACTCGAAGCTTACAAATGCTACAAATGGCTACGTTTTCCATTCTTGGGCAAACACTAAAGAAGTCCCAAACTGGAGATTTGAAATGTCTTTGGGGGCCGGAGGAGGCGGCGATACTGGTGGTGGTGGTCCTGCTGCTAATGCCAGATGAAGTGGAGGATGTGGATTGCCGAACTTCAGTACGTTTTGCACTTTCACCACCACTAATTGAGGTCGAGGTGGATGGAAGTCCCTTCTTGCGAGGAAGAAATATGGAAGCGGTAGGTGTTGGTGTACTAGTTAACTCCAAATCCAATGATTGTTGTGTTTCCATTGACTCCTCGTCGACATCAACATCACGCTCAGCAGCTTCTCGGGATAGGGTCAAAATGTCTCTTTGCTGCATGCCCGCTGGGGCTGCAGTGACCTTTATGATGACTGGCTCGTCGTCGTGAGAGGCTTCATCAGCAGCAGTATGCATCACTTCTTGTTGAGCCTCATCACACTCCATAGCTATGAGTTTTTCGACGACCTTCCTTTTACGCTTAGGTATCTTTGTCAGATCATGGTGTGCCTCACTCTCAGGCTGCCGTGGTGGTACCCAATCTTCATCCAGATCATCAGTAGGAGGTGGGCTTGAAGAAGATGTAGACACCCCCCTTGATCTTTTCCTTGCTAGGGATGTGGAAGACAATGAATAATAATCAGGAGGAGTGGCTTCCTCAAATGATACCTCGGGCTAAATGTCAATTTCCTGATGTGCCCCTACTTCGGGAGGAACAACTATTGTGGGCACTTGTGACCCTCCATGCACCTCTGCTTGCGCATCTCCTTGCGCTGCCTCTCCTTCCACATGTACTTGGGCTTGTACTACTTGCACATGTTGTTGTTGCGTCTGTGGTTGTTCAACACTTGTCAGATGAGTTACAACAACCTGTGCTGATTCAGGGACATTGCTGCTACTTTCTTGCGATGAGCCAACATCACTGGTCGATGGTGATTGGAGAAGTACACTGACTGCCTCTGAAGCACTCAAGGGCTTTGACTTAAGTTGGCGTGGTGGTGGAGGCACTGAACCCAATGGAGCGGGGGTGCTGCTCCCAGCTTGGTCCCCAGCAGATCCTGCTTCTGCAGGCGTTCTTTTTTTTTTGCTCCCAAAAAACGTGGCGGTTGGCACACCAGCCTCCTTGGTAACTTGCTTCTTCTGCTCCTTACTAGCAACTTTCTAGCTAGAGGAGCTACGGAGACCTTTTTTTGGGGCCATCTTCTTCAGAGCAGGTCAGACAGCAGGCCGCAGTTGCACGAATTGTAGAGTTGTCTGAGGCCAGACGTGACGTCGCGTGACGTTATGCTGCACACACACACCGCTGCAGGACTTCTTCCTGGCACTGGTGGTTCTCTTGAGTCTTGTGCACCTAAAAACAATGGAAAACAGAGGAACATCAGTTCAGTTATACACCCCCAAAAAATCGAAAAAAAACAGAAAAATCAGCACAATCCCATTCCATCCATGCCCTCCATGATGTTTAAGTTCAAGACACCCCACAAAAAGACTAGGCCCATGCTAGACTCAATACCCCTGGTGAAAAGGCCACAAGTACAGCCCCAAAAAACGAAAATCACTGAAAAATCAGCACAATCCCATTCCATCCATGCCCTCCATGATGTTTAAGTTCAAGACACCCCACAGAAAGACTAGGCCCATGCAAGACTCACTACCCCTGGGCATAAAGGTTGAAAAGTAGGCAAAATGGTTGCAGGCCTAACAACAATGCCTACATTCAAAATGGCTACTTGCCTCCCAGCACATGGCCAGGGCCTGTAGCAGCACTCAAAATGGCCCCCAGCCACATGGCCTGTCCCTCCCCATGAACACCCCCAAAAATCGAAAAACACTGCAAAATCAGCACAATCCCATTCCATCCATGCCTTCCATGATGTTTAAGTTCAAGACACCCCACAGAAAGACTAGGCCCATGCAAGACTCAATACCCGTGGTAAAAAGGCCACAAGTACAGCCCCAAAAAAAGAAAATCACTGAAAAATCAGCACAATCCCATTCCATCCATGCCCTCCATGATGTTTAAGTTCAAGACACCACACAGAAACACTAGGCTTATGCTAGACTCAAATGCCCCTGGTGAAAAGGCCACAAGTACAGCCCTAAAAAACGAAAATCACTGAAAAATCTGCACAATCCCATTCCATCCATGCCCTCCATGATGTTTAAATTCAAGACACCCCACAGAAAGACTAGGCCCATGCAAGACTCACTACCCCTGGGCATAAAGGTTGAAAAGTAGGCAAAATGGTTGCAGGCCTAACAACAATGCCTGCATTCAAAATGGCCACTTGCCTCCCTGCACATGGCCAGGGCCTGTAGCAGCGATCAAAATGGCCCCCAGCCACATGGCCTGTCCCTCCCCATGAACACCCCCAAAAATCAAAAAACACTGAAAAATCAGCACAATCCCATTCCATCCATGCCATCCATGATGTTTAAGTTCAAGACACCCCACAAAAAGACTAGGCCCATGCTAGACTCAATACCCCTGGTGAAAAGGCCACAAGTACAGCCCCCAAAAATGAAAATCACTGAAAAATCAGCACAATCCCATTCCATCCATGCCCTCCATGATGTTTAACTTCAAGACACCCCACAAAAAGACTAGGCCCATGCAAGACTCACTACCCCTGGGCATAAAGGTTGAAAAGTAGGCAAAATGGTTGCAGGCCTAACAACAATGCCTGCCTTCAAAATGGCCACTTGCCCCCCTGCACATGGCCAGGGCCTGTAGCAGCACTCAAAATGGCCCACAGCCACATGGCCTGTCCCTTCCCATGAACACCCCCAAAAATCGAAAAACACTGCAAAATCAGCACAATCCCATTCAATCCATGCCCTCCATGATGTTTAAGTTCAAGACACCCCACAGAAAGACTAGGCCCATGCAAGACTCAAAACCCCTGGTGAAAAGGCCACAAGTACAGCCCCAAAAAACGAAAATCACTGAAAAATCAGCACATTCCCATTCCATCCATGCCCTCCATGATGTTTAAGTTCAAGACACCCCACAGAAACACTAGGCCCATGCTAGACTCAATACCCCTGGTGAAAAGGCCACAAGTACAGCCCCCAAAAACGAAAATCACTGAAAAATCAGCACATTCCCATTCCATCCATGCCCTCCATGATGTTTAAGTTCAAGACACCCCACAGAAAGACTCAGTCCACCCACCACTGAGTACCCCTGGGTAAAGGCCCCAAAACAGCCCAAAAATCGAAAATTCCAAAATTGTAGTTGCAGCAACTGTAATGCCCCAAACAAACTTACTTGTAAAATTTCTAATCCAAAAGCGATCCAAAGAAAGTCAAAAAGGCCTCAAATCCAAATATCCAGCAGCATCCACAAAAAGTAATCCTTCCAGCTCCAGATCCAAATGAAAAGTGACCAGGAGATGGACAAAGCACTGGGAGGAGCCTGCTGGACAGGAACAGGAAGTTGAAGACTGTGGGGCACTTCCTTCCTCCCACCCCCCTCCCCCCCTCCCCAAAATGGACTCCTCGCTAAAAAAGTGCAGGCAAATGTCAACCTAAGGAGTTATTCAGATAAAAATCATCATTTCAAGAAGGTTTATGCTGCTTGCTGGTGGATTTCTTGTGCAGAATTGCAAATTTTATATTTTCGCGTGTGCGAGATTGTTGCTGCTCGCCGCATCTCAAAGCTCGCAATTGCGAAGTACCGCAAGACGTGATCTCGGCGTACTCGCGTTGACAAACGCTCGCTGCAAAAGTTGGCAAGCCGCGATTACGTAATCGCGCTTGCCAAATTCCCTCGGGATCCCGCAGCAAGATCCAAAATGGCGCAGCACTCGCAAAATATCGAGAAAAACAACTCAGCAAACGATGATAAACGCCGCCCGCCGCAAAATTATATCACCAAGAAAAAAAAAATCCGCTGCGTGCGAATTTGCGTATTTTGCGGGAAATTCGCAAATCTCGCGGATTGCGAATTTACCGAAAATCCGCAAAATCCGCAAGCGGAACGGATTTTCCGCCCATACTTAGCCCTAAGTTGGCAAGGTATGCCCAGGCGTAGGTCCCTTGCTCACTTTGCCACTGGAATCAAGCTAGCCTGGCAGATGAGGGGTTTTACCCCAAAACTAGTCCCAG